>NC_053026.1:255884585-256038417 GCF_003073215.2 Triticum urartu | reverse complement strand
TCATCATCCAAGCCCCTCCGATGAAGTGTGAGTAGTTTACTTCAGACCTACGGGTCTATAGTTAGTAGCTAGATGGCTTCTTCTCTCTTTTTGGATCTCAATACAATGTTCTCCCACTGTCTCGTGGAGATCTATTCGATGTAATCTTCTTTTTGCGGTGTGTTTGTTGAGACCGATGAATTGTGGGTTTATGATCAAGTCTATCTATGAATAATATTTGAATCTTCTCTGAATTCTTTTATGTATGATGGGTTATCTTTGCAAGTCTCTTCGAATTATCAGTTTGGTTTGGCCTACTAGATTGGTTTTTCTTGCCATGGGAGAAGTGCTTAGCTTTGGGTTCGATCTTGCGGTGTCCTTTCCCAGTGACAGAAGGGGCAGCAAGGCACGTATAGTATTGTTGCCATCGAGGATAACAAGATGGTTTTTTTTATCATATTGCATGAAACTATCCCTCTAAATCATGTCATCTTGCTTAAGGCGTTACTCTGTTTTTAACTTAATACTCTAGATGCATGCTGGATAGCGGTCGATGAGTGGAGTAATAGTAGTAGATGCAGAATCGTTTCGGTCTACTTGTCTCAGACGTGATGCCTATATACATGATCATACCTAGATATTCTCATAACTATGCTCAATTCTGTCAATTGCTCAACAGTAATTTGTTCACCCACCGTAGAATACTTATGCTCTTGAGAGAAGCCACTAGTGAAACCTATGTCCCCCGGGTCTCTTTCTCATCATATCAATCTCCATCACTTTATTATTGCTTTGCTTTTAGTTTGCTTTTACTTTTTACTTTGCATCTCTATACCAAAAATACCAAAAAAATATTATTTATCATCTCTATCGGATCTCACTTTCGTAAGTGACCGTGATGGGATTGACAACCCCTAAGCACGTTGGTTGCGTTGAGATATTATTTTTGTGTAGGTACAAGGGACTCGATCATAGCCTCCTACTGGATTGATACCTTGGTTCTAAAAAACTGAGGGAAATACTTACGCTACTTTGCTGCATCATCCCTTCCTCTTCGGATCCAACGTAGTGCTCAAGAGGTAGCAACAAGCTAAACGTCAAAGTCCACGCGGAACTACTAGCGAGACTGGAGTCTCTCTACAAAAACATAAATTAAGCAAACGTGAGTACAAATGTACCCAGCAAGACTTACATCAGAACTAGCTACATATGCATTAGTATCAACAAAGGGGTGGTGGAGTTTAACTGCAGCAATCCAGCTTTGACTCAGTGGCTATCCTGAAATAACGTATGCAAGTAACTCTTTTGGGGTGGCGCACATGAGTCCACATATTCACCAACCAATACACCACTACGGATCCGCTCCCGTCTCCCTACGAGAACGCCATCCATAGCACTCACGCTTATCTTGCGCATTTTAGATTATCCACTTTCACTTGTCTATGAAATGTACAGGCAACCCAGAAGTCCTTCACCGCGGACATGCCTAATCGAATAGATGATGTTAACCCTGTCGGGGTGTACTTCTTCACACACGCTCTCACCACTTACTACCATGTACACGTCATGTATCTTGGCAACCTTCAAGCGGAAGCCTGGCAAGGGAGTCGGCCACGATCTGACTAACCACACAAGTCTCTAGTCCAGGTTTATCGCCTATTCGGGTTCCATCCGCGTGGAGATCCGGCCGGGGTTTCGCTCACAGCCCCAAATGATGTGTGCAGGGTTCCCGAGACACCAAACAGGCACCCGGTACACCATGCCACGGTGTATCTACCGCATCATAGCCCACCCCTAGGGTCAGCGCTAGACACGGCCTCCAACACATATCCTACAAACACCAGAAACTAGTTGCAACTCCTGGACAGAGATCAAGGCGGTTAATAAGTCGAGAGGGTCAATTAAGGATCCCAATGAGTGGTAGTAGTTGTTCATGGATCACAAACTGTAAGTGCATCTAGTGCCACCCCTAGTTGGTTTTGGAGTATTGACGACAAACCTAGTTGAGGGACTAATGTGTTTGTGAGAATTGCAGGAAAACACAGGTAGAAGTCCCTCATTGATTCGGTTTACTACCAGAGATGACCCCTAAAAATGAATGAAGACATTGAAGTCAAAGGTGGTATATGAAGATATTCACATTGAAGACTATGACAACAGAAGACACGTTATGAAGCCTATGGAACTCGAAGACTTAGATCTTTCGTAGTTCTTTTTATTTTTGTTGAGTCATAGGAACCACCGTACTGTTAAGTGGGGTCCAGGAGAACAAGTCAGAATGACTTAAGTGATGCCTAAATGAAAAACCTATGTCTTCGAGTGAAGACAACGAGAGCAAATCTTGTCCAGAGCCGGACAAGTCAGCTTTGCTTGTAGCCCAAGTAAAGTTGCCATGAGAGTTCGAAATCTGACCGTTGAGACATGTGTCAGTTCCTTAGTGACCCAGGGTCATTTCGGACAAATCAGGTCGGGTTGCCAAGTGGCTATAAATAGCCCACCCCCACAACCATAAACGGTTGGCTGCTCAGATTTCAGTGCACGGCTTTTGTCGTTTGAGAGCAACCCACCTCGAAGCCTTTGAGAGAAAATTCCTAGTGAGGAGAAAAGCCCTAACCACCCAGAGCCAGAGTAAATTGGGCATCACTTAAGTCTTCTTGTCTGTGTGATCTGAAGACTTATTACACTTGAGGACTGTGAATCCTCCAGACGGTTAGGCGTCGCATTCAGAGCATCCAAGAGACATTGTGGATTGCCAGTGAACGAAGTCTGTGAAGGTTTGGGAGTCTACCTTGAAGACTTACCAGAGTGATTGGGCGAGGACTAAGTGACCTTAGCTCAAGGAGATTACGGTGAGGACTTGGTGTCCTGAACTGTGTGTTCAGGACTGGGTGTCCGGGACTGTGTGTCCTAAGGTTTAAATACCTAGCCGCTCCAACCAGACGTACAGTTGTCACAGCAACTGGAACTGGTCCAACATATCATTGTCTTCAACGAGTCACTGGTTTCATCTTCACTTCCTTCTCTTGCTGTTACTCAGTGTGAAGTCATTGCGTGCTTGCTTTATCATTTGTCTTCACAACGTGAATGCATGATCTATTTGGCTTCATAACTTCTTCCTACTTAATCCTTATTACACTGAAGCTGTTTGTCACTGTGCTTTCACTCTATTGAATACATGACCATGGCTGGCCTAGTGTAATCTAACTTCCGCTGCATAGTAATAGGCATAATCTTCACTATTTGTCTTCATAACTCCCAAGTTTTGAAGACTTTCATAAAAATCGCCTATTCACCGCCCCTCTAGTCGATATAACGCACTTTCAATTGGTATCAGAGCAAGGTGCTCCCTTGTTCTGTGTGATTCGGTTTAACCACCTGGAGTTTTAGCTATGTCGACTGCAGGGATAATCAATGTCTCCGCTGCGTGCCCCGTCTTCGATGGAACTGAATATCCCTACTGGAAGAATAAGATGCGCATGCATCTTGAAGCCATTGACGTTGACCTATGGTATGTCGTCGAGAACGGCGTTCCCAAGGCTGGAGAAGGTGTCACTGCTGCTGATGTCAAGAAATTCGTTCAACTAGACTCTACTGCCAAGAACATCATCTGTGGTCATCTGACCAAAGGACAGTATGGCCGTGTGAGTGCCTTGAAGACATCCAAACTGGTCTGGGACTGGCTCTCCAAGGTCAATGAAGGCATCTCAACCCAGAGAGATCAACGAATCAGTGTCCTTCGCAATCTCTTCAACCGCTTCAAGCGAAATGACAATGAGAATGTCCAGCACACATTTGATAGACTCACTGACATCACAAATGAGCTTCAAGCCCTCGGCGCCACTGAAATCACCAAACATGAAATCGTCAAAACGCTACTGAGATCACTTGATAGTTCGTTTGACATCCTGGCCCTGATGATTCAAGAACGTCCTGATTTCAAGACACTCGATCCGTCTGACATACTTGAGAGGCTCAACACACACGAGTTTCAGCTTTCTGAGAAAAGAGATATCTACGGTCCAAACTATGGGCGAACTCGCGCCTTGAAGGCAAAAGCTGTCTCCTCATCTGAAGAAGAATCTGACTGCAGTTCTGATGATCCTGAAGACATCGGAAGAGAACTTGCAATGCTAGTGAAGAAGTTCCAAAAATTCACCAAGAAGAAAGGCTTCAGAAAATCTTCACGATCAAGCTCAAGGAGTGATGAAGCTTCTGCTCATGATTACAAGAAGAAAACATGTCACAAGTGCAAGAAAACTGGACACTTCATCTCTGAGTGTCCACAGTTTGACAATGAGAACAGAAGGAAGAAGAAGAGAAAGGAATATGATTCTGACGACAAGAAGAAGAAGAAATACTCAAAGTCTTCTTCCAAGTCTTCATCAAAGTCTTCATCACACAAGAAGAGCTCATCTGGCAAGGCACGTGCGTTCGTTAGAAAGGAGATGGATTCAGAGGAGGAGTCCGCATCTGAGGAGGCAGAGGTGGAGTCTGAGGAGGAGTCTGATTCTGGCATTGCGAGTCTGGCTACAGCATACGTCGCCATGTCCATCTTCAACACTGAAGACAATGACTGCATCACCGACACCGACGCAAATGACAAGAACGACTCCACTCCTACCTACTGCTTCATGGCACGCGGTGCCAAGGTAAACACACGCACTACTCGCTATGAAACATCTAGTGACGATGACTCTGAATGTGATTCAAAACCTAGCTACAAAACACTTGCTAAAATTGCAACTGAACAACAGAAAGCTATGGAACATATTCAAAAACTGTTAGACAGAAGCGACGATCTGTTGGGTGCTGAAATGACTCGTTCTGAATCCTTAATTGAAGACATAAAAAATCTTCACGTTAAGTATCAGGAACTTGAAGATCGTCTTGAGACTCTCTCAACTACTCATGAAAAGCTTTCCTATGATTATCTTCAAAAGAAGCAAGATCTTGAGAAGTTGAGAGCGGATCATGAAGATCTTCAAAAGGAAAATGAGTCACTTCGAGCCGAACAGATCAGTTCCGCTCAGGAAGGATTTGAACCACCATGCCTTAAATGCATTGAGCGTGATAATGCTACTTCTGTTGCTGAATGTTCCACTGCTACTGCTGGTGCAATATCTTCAACTGTTGAAATGGTAACTAGCCCCTCTGCTGAGGATACCACTGCTATTGCTGATGAGAATGCTAGGTTGAAGACATTGCTTGAAACAGGGATGTACAAAAGTCTGAAAGGGCATCAGACACTATGTGATGTCCTTAAGAAGCAGATTCTGAACCGAAACCCTAGGAAAGAGGGTGTTGGGTTCGTGAGGAAAATTAATGCAGATGGCTCTTACTGGAAACCTAAGCAGTACCCCAAAACCACATGGGTTGCTGCAAAGGAATCCTCAGCAGATCCATCCAATCTATCTGGCTTCACTTGTGCTAACCCCATTATCATTGATGAATCCTTTGATGCAAACTACAAACTGTTTAAGAGTCAGAATGGTGAAGTATTTGCCAGGTACATTGGTACTAACTGCAGGAATGGACCGCCTTTGAAGAAGATCTGGGTTCCGAAAACATGTCTGGAAAATCTTCCTGTGAATGTCTTCTTGACACCTCACTTGAAGAAGACAAACCTCAGACCAAAGGCTTCATATGGTCCAAAGGCTTCATACAGACAGAGGACTCACCTGAGTCGCACTAACGCAAATATTTTGCAGGGAAACTATACTCAGGCATATGAATATGAGAGCGGTTCATCGAATCGTGTTCATGTGACCAAAAATTATTCTGCTTATTCCTATGAGTATTATTGTCCACCTGCTAGACTGTTTGCTAAGGCTTCAAAGCCAAAATTCTCAGATGCTGCACTTAGACTTATTGCTTCTAAGCCACCCTTGAAGATGTGGGTGGTTAAGAAAGCTTAACTCTCTTTTGCAGGGAAAGGTCTCCAGCAGGAAAACAAAATCTTCTGATGCTATTGCTGGGGACCTTAAAAATCTTGTAGGGCGCAAGATAACATGCCCGAATGGCATCATTATGTACTTTGCTCCTGAATCGCATGCTACTCTCCCTATTAGTCCTAATCTGGATCTAAGTTTTCATAACCCACTGGTTCGTCAAATGTTTATGCTTCACAATTCTCTTCGTGAAGCCTATCCCCCTAACTGCACTGTAGGGTATGACACCAGCGACTTCAAAGTCTTCAGAATGGATTATTGACAGTGGGTGTACAAATCACATGACTGGCAGAAGAAGCCTTCTTATGGACTCAACTTTACGTCCATCCGACAAGAGCCACATCACATTTGCTAACACTGGTAAAAGTAAGGTATTGGGTCTAGGTAGAGTTGCAATCTCAAAGGATCAACACATGGATAAAGTCATGCTTCTTGAATCCCTTGGCTTCAACTTAATGTCTGTCTCAATGCTTTGCGATTTGAATATGATTGTAATGTTTGGAAAATATCGTTGCCTGGTGCTAATGGAATCTGACAAATCTCTAGTGTTTGAAGGGTATCGGAAAGGTGATTTGTACGTGGTAGATTTGTCAGCAGGACCACAACTTGCAGTATGTCTTCTTGCAAAAGCTTCAGAATGCTGGCTTTGGCATCGAAGGCTTGGGCATGCTGGTATGAGGAACCTCCACACCCTTGCGAAGAAAAAGCACATCATAGGCATCGAGGGCATCAAGTTCAAGAAAGATCATTTATGCGGTGCCTGTGAAGCAGGGAAGATGACAAGGGCAAAACATCCTTCGAAGACAATCATGACTACTACACAACCCTTCGAACTGCTCCACATGGATCTTTTCGATCCCACTCACTACTCAACTTTTACTACTACTGCTTGCCTCTATGGCTTCGTCATTGTTGATGATTACTCTAGATATACTTGGGTACACATAATCCTTTACAAGACTGAAGTGCAGGATGTCTTCAGACGCTTCGCAAATCGAGCTATGAACAATTTTGGCGCCAAGATAAAGCACATTAGAAGTGACAATGGCACTGAATTCAAGAACACTGGCCTTGATACATATCTGGATACCTTGGGCATCACACATGAATTCTCAGCTCCATACACGCCACAGCAGAATGGCGTCGTCGAACGCAAGAACAGAACACTCATTGAGATGGCCAGAACAATGCTAGATGAATACAAGACTCCAAGAAAATTCTGGACTGAAGCCATTGATACTGCATGCCATAAAATCAATCGTGTTTATCTTCACAAGCTTCTGAACAAGACATCTTATGAACTCCTAACTGGCAAGAAGCCAAATGTCAGTTACTTCAGAGTATTTGGTGCAAGATGCTGGATCAAGGACCCACACCACGCCTCAAAGTTTGCACCAAAAGCACATGAGGGATTCATGCTTGGATATGGAAAGGATTCACACTTCTACAGAGTCTTCAATCTCTTCCACTACAAAGTGGTTGAAACTGTGGATGTGCGGTTCGATGAAACCAATGGATCACAAAGAGAGCAATTGCCAAATGTGCTAGATGAAGTTCCAGCTAGTGAATCAATCAAGCTTATGGGAACTGGAGAGATTGTACCTTCTGAAGCTCATCCTGAAGAAGAACTTATCATCTCAGCACTTGATCAACATGAAGACAATGCTCAGCATGAAGACATTCCTCCAAACAACAACGCAGATCAGCAAGAGCAAAGTCTTCGCCCTATACATCCTCGTGTTGCAAATGAAGTACAGATTGACAGAATACTTGACAGCATCAATGCACCTGGTCCACTCACTCGTTCAAGGGCAACTCAGCTAGCAAACTTCTGTGGGCATTTCGCATTCGTCTCAATATCAGAACCCAAGAAAGTTGAAGAAGCCTTCATGGAACCTGAATGGATTCAAGCTATGCAAGAAGAGCTTCAACAGTTTGAGCTGAATAATGTATGGGAACTGGTTAAGCGTCCTGATCCACGGAACCACAACATAATAGGCACCAAATGGATATACCGCAACAAGCAAGATGAGCATGGTCAAGTTGTCAGAAACAAAGCTCGTCTCGTTGCTCAAGGATATACTCAAGTGGAGGGCATTGACTTCGATGAAACATTTGCTCCTGTGGCTAGGCTTGAAGCCATACGCATACTGCTGGCCTATGCAAATCATCATAACATACTTCTATATCAAATGGATGTGAAAAGTGCCTTTCTCAATGGCAAGATTGAAGAAGAAGTGTATGTTGCACAACCACCTGGCTTTGAAAATCCAAAACATCCTGATATGGTATACAAGCTCAACAAGGAACTGTATGGCCTCAAACAAGACCCTAGGGCCTGGTATGATACACTCAAGTACTTTCTGAAGAGCAAAGGCTTCATACCTGGTTCCCTGGATCCCACTCTTTTCACGAAGACATACGATGGTGAACTGTTTGTGTGCCAAATATATGTGGATGACATTATCTTCGGCTGCACCAATCAGAAGTATAGTGAAGAGTTTGGATATATGATGCAAGAGCAATATCAGATTTCCATGATGGGGGAGCTGAAGTTCTTTCTTGGTCTTCAAATCCGACAACAACGCAATGGCATCTTCGTATCTCAAGAGAAGTATCTCAAAGATTGCCTGAAGAAGTTCGGTATGCAAGACTGCAAAGGCTTCACAACACCAATGCCGGCCAAACATCATCTAGGTCCTGACGACAATGGTAAAGAGTTCGATCAAAAGGTATACCGCTCCATGATTGGGTCTTTGCTTTATTTATGTGCATCTAGGCCAGATATCATGCTTAGTGTTTGCATGTGTGCTCGATTTCAAGCGGCACCAAAGGAGTCGCATCACTTAGCTGTGAAGCGAATTATTCGATATTTGGCTCACACCCAACTCTAGGATTATGGTATCCAAAGGGCTCAGAGTTTGATTTGGTTGGATTTTCGGATGCTGATTATGCTGGTGACAAAGTTGATCGCAAGTCTACATCAGGCACATGTCACTTTCTGGGACGATCACTTGTATGTTGGTCTTCAAAGAAGCAGAACTGTGTATCTCTCTCCACTGCTGAATCTGAATACATTGCTGCTGGATCTTGCTGCGCTCAGCTTTTGTGGATGAAGCAAACACTCAAGGATTATGGCATTCATCTGAAGCAAGTGCCACTTTACTGCGACAACGAAAGCGCCATCAAGATTGCCAACAACCCAGTTCAGCACTCGAAGACAAAGCACATTGAAATTCGTCATCACTTTCTCAAAGATCATGTTGTGAAGGAAGACATTGATATCATACACGTCAACACTGAAGAGAAATTGGCAGATATCTTCACCAAGCCCTTGGATGAGAAGAGGTTTTGCAAGTTACGGTGTGAGCTAAATATCTTGGAATCCTCAAATGTCCTGTGATCAGGCACACATCCTAACACTTATGCATATTGATGATTTAGATGTGCAACACACGAAGTAACGTATATCTTCAATCAATGAAGACATACATTCTAAGTGTGAATACATTAATGTGGAATTTGACTTCGGAGCGCCACGATAATTGTGCGCCGTGTCTGGGTCTAATACTTCCTATACGGTGGGTAACGCCACCACCAAACGTTCTATTTTGAAGTGTTTCACTCATGGCGTTACCTCGCAATGTCTTCACATTTGGTTTGGCTTCAATCTCAATATGTCTTCATGATTATCTTCACTGCATTGATTATATATATATATATATATGTACTGATGTTCTGTCCTCTACAGCATTCACTTATAGCTATGTCTTCTTGTTTGAATCTTTTGAACTAAGTGAATGTGATCGGACCCTAACCTCTCCATGCTTTCTACCTCAAACTCTATCTCTCCAAGTCGTATGCATTCTATTGAAACTGTCGAATGTCTTCTCTGCATCCTTGTCAACAGAAGACACAGAGACAAACTTTAAAACCGTTTTCAATGCTCATTCATCCACAAGAAATCCGGAGAAGTAGGAACGACACCCGACAATCAAGGTGTGCGTGGGATGTGGAACTGCCCCCAAAATACCACATGATGGCCACGTGCTGTTCAGATGCGAATCGCTAGGGGCACCTGAGTAATAGCGCAGTGCCACCTCTATCCCTATAAATACACGATTCACTGCGGTCATTATCTCTTCTTCCACCCTCGCACGAACCCTAGCGCCACCGCTAGCTCTCGACGACGCCGGCGACGAAGCGCTTCACTGCCGCAACCTCTCCGACGCCGTTTTCACGCCGACAGCGGACATCGCTCTCTCCTCCGTCGCCGTAGGTGTCTTCCGTCGCCAAGTTAGGGCATGGAGGATCGAACTGCTCGGCCTCAACTCCCACTTCGTCTAGCAGTTCCAAGTGTGGTAAATAAAACTTCTTTTTACAGCCTCTTTTGATCTCTTGGTTCTGTCTCTTTCAACCATAAGAAGTTTCTCTTCACACCAGTTAGATCTCTCGCTGCATCTCATAACATGCCTAGTATATTCACTTGTGCTTCATAAAGTAGTTAGATTCCTCACTTGTACTGATCTATGGGTTCGTACAAATCTGGAACCAACTTCTTGTCTATAAGTGAATGTCTTCGCACAATGAGGTCAATGTCTTCTAAACCAATTTATCTTCAAAATCTTCTGAGAATGCATATGACCTCTTCCCCTTCCCTCGCACCTTAATGCTGTCACAGGTACATGTCCGTGGGAGAATCCTTTGGTTCTCATAGTCTGCATTCATTTGCAGAGTACTTGCAGCATCACATCAACTCTCCTGAAGCCAGTTCTTGTTGGTCAAGCAAAAGGAAGCCTTTGAAGACTTTGAACATCTTGAAGCCTTCCAAGTTAAGATTCATGGCTTCAGAAACAGCAGCAAGGAAGGGAGGCAGACAGAGACGTGGTGGGACGTCTAAAGATCTGCCTGATGAATTGGCAGAGATGTACAAAACTGATCCTGAAGAAAGCTATGGTCAGCGCAAGACACGAATCCAATGGATTCGAAGATATTGGGTAGAGCAATGGTTTCAATACCGCTTCGTCACTCAGGAGTATGCCGAAAAGTGCGCCATCAAGAGACCGTGGGGAGACTTATTATACAAAAATCTCATACCCAGGTCCAGAGACGAAGCCATCGCTCAAGGCTTCTATCCATGCATGGTGAGAGGACCACAGCCAGCTGAAGCACATCCGTCATCACTTCTCTGGTGTCGCGATGACAATCTGTTCAAGCGCAACTTCCAATTTGCTCAGAACTCTGCAAAGCAAAACAAGAAGAAGCTGGGATTAGACTTCAACCCTGGTCCCTCTGAACCAAGGGCAGATGGCACACGCGACGCCGATCCCAATATCATCGGGCCGTATGCCAATCTTGCAGGCCTCATCACCCGCATCCTAGTTCAAGGGACTGCCGTGAATGACCCTCCAGCAGATACTGAGTCTGATGACGCTCCTGCTGCGCCGAAGCCAAAGCAGAAGAAGCCAAAAGCTTCAAAGCCAGCCGCTTCTCCCAAAATCTCAAGAGCGAAGCCATTGGCAACTGCACCTCCTGAAGCCAGTGTGCAGTCTGAAGACTTATCACGAGTCTCCAAGCCCCAAGAAGCCAAGAAGCCTCAGCCACACAGGCAAAGAGCTCACAGCTGCTGCCATTCTGCGCTGCGAAACCATTGATCTATCAAGCGATGAAGATCTTGGAGATGACGCTCTTGAGCAGCTCATCAAGAGCAAGGAGGAGGCTGAAATCTTCAACAATCTGCCTCTGTTTGATGTCGCCATCATCCACAACTTCATCGATGAATGGTTTGCCTCACCGGACATCAGCTTCAATGATCTGCAGCTGCCCATAGGCCTCAGCGTTGCCTTTCAAGGCGCAATTGCTTCAGAACTTGCAATAGCCCAGCGCATTGTTGAACTGAAGGAGAAAATTGATTTTGAAAAGGCTCAGTTCAAGAAGCACGTGGCCAAGCTCAGCGTGCAAGAAGTGAAAAACTTCAAGATCATGATGCACGAGCTGAAAGAGAACTTTCTGAAGACACGTGCCGAAGCTCAAGGCTCGCGAGAGCGCATGAAGACTCTGGCTGATCGCTGCGTGCAGGCCTACAATGAGGCCAAGAAGCGCAAGGCACTTGGGCGTCCCGGCATTGACCCCAGGGTGGCCGCGAAGAAGAAAAAGAAGCCTGCTGTGCCTGAACCAGAGGCGCCAAGGTCAGAAACTGCTCCGATTGTCTTCCCCACTGTAACGACTGGCTCGAAGCCAAAGAGTCGATCAACCGCCTCAGAGCTCAAGAAGACACGAACTGCAGAGGCTGAAGCTAGGAAGAGGAAACACTCTGAAGCCTCTCCTTCTGACCCCACCATCAAAAAGCGCAAGACCAAGAAATCTCGGGCTGCTTCCACAGAGCCCTTGATAGTTGAAACCCTCTCCGTCCGCTATCCTGACGCAGATCGTCAGTTAACAGTGCATGAGCCTGCTTTCATAGAGGCTCCGCACGCTGAAGACATTCCAGCAGCCGACCCCAACGCTGCTGAAGACATTGGTCTCCAAGACAATGTCCAAGGTGATGCAGCCCTTCCTCAGCTTGAGACAAGCGAACTGATCAGCATTGGTCGTCCATTGACGCCAATCACACAAGATGCATCGTGGGCAGATCGCCCACAGGAGGAAGATAATGAGCCCCAGCCCACTGCAACTCCACCGGTGTCGCCTACATTCCGTAGGCTTCGCAAAGGGCCAAGGGCTCAGGCTGACGAAATTCCGGCTGCATCAGCCGAAGAGCATGCAGAAATACCACAAGCTCCAACTTCCCCGCACCAACAAGAAGCGGTTCTCCAAGAGAACGTGCCTGAGTTCGTCCCTCCCACTACACGTGTGGAGGCTGCAAATGTTGAGGCTGCCACAAACAACGCAAATGTGGAGCCCTCCCCAACAATAGCTTCAGAAGACACTGAAGCTACTGCTCCTGAATCTTCTGTGCCTGAGTCTGCTGCCGGTCCCCAATTCAATTATCATGTTGCGCACAGGCCCCAGGTTCAGAAGCCGATCCCACGACTGCCAAGGTTCCCAGGTCCTGCATCAGCTCCTGGCTCCTTCAACATCAACAGCTTCAGGGCAGACAACACGTTTTTCAACAGCTCCAAGAACCCTTATTCAAGGGAACGGATTGTATCAGATAGGTTCTGGAGCTATCAACAGCGCAACTATTATTCATGCATCCTATACAACCAAGGCCGCATCTTTCCTCACAAGCGCCTTGAGGTTGAAGCTGTTGCTGGCCTGCCTAGCCTGGAAGACGCACTGGATTGCTTCAAGCAAGTGGGTCTGCTGCCGTTTATCACCGATGAAGAGCACTGGAATGAAGAGCTTCTGCTCTAGTTCTATGCCACCCTGCATATCAAAGGCTACAACAGAGATCCGAAGACTTGGGTCCTGGAGTGGATGACCGGCAATGTCCATCATGAAGCCAATGCTTTCGATATCATTGAGCTTACCGGCCTTCCCACTCCTGGCGAATTCTTCGAAGAAGGCTGCCAACCCCATGCTGAAGCAATTGAGAGCATATTTCAGCGTCCTGAGCCAAATATGAGTCAGATGCTCTCAATGATGAAGCCATTGCCTCAGGATGCACCCTATCCAACTGAGTTCTTTGTTGAAGACTTAGAGTACCTGCCCAGAACCATATATCACATCGTCAGGCGGACTCTATGGCCCATTAAGGGGCACTCTCCATATGCCAAGGTTGAAGGTGCAATGAAGACTCTCATCTTCTGTATTCTGCATGGCAAATGCTTCAACGCACAGGATCTTTTTATACGCCAATTTGCAGCATCCGGCTCAGATCTCTTTGGTTTGAAGTTTTATGATCCTTGGGTTATGAGGCTGATCAAGATTCACTCTGCAACTTCATATCAGCCCTCAGCCCGCAACCATCGGATCTTCTTGCCAGATGTGGTCACCTCTGCTGAAGCAATATACCCTGAGCCTGCCAAGCAACCAATAAGTCTTCAGAATGCCGAACACCAAAGCTTCACGCAGAATGTTGAAGGTGTTGAAGCCATGTCCAGGGTCTATTCGATGGCTGGCACTACACATGCACCAGCATCAACTGAAGCCACAGATAGCACAAATGCTCCAAGACCCAAGAAGCATGCTCGTGTCCTCACTGACCGAGAGCTTCTTGTGGCCCTTCACCAAAAGCAAGATAGGCATCACGACTGGCTGAAACGTCAGATGAAGAGCCTCTTGGTGGATGTCAATTGTCTTCGAAACCTGGCCATCAAGAATGCCTTCGTTACACATGAGACTTGCCGTCGTACGTGGAAAGGGCTCTCAATGATCTGCACTGAAGCTGAACTTGAAGAGGATGGCTTCACATAGCGCTTCAAATTTGACACCACACCTCCTAGGAGGGCTGTGATGCGCAATACACCGTCACCTGAAGACTCTGAGTATTCCTCATCTGCTGCCACCGTCACTGCGAGGATCATTGATGACGATGATGATGCTACTTCACCACCACCCGCTTCAGCACCTCAAAGCTCAGCACCGCCAAACAACTCCACCGACCCTGCTGCGCCTGGGAACGCATAGAAAACTCTGTGTCTTCAAACCTTTTTGGTCATTCCTGACAAAAGGGGGAGAAGCATATGATATTTATAGTCTTCAAGCGGGTCAATATGGGCGGGTGCCTTGTTTTGTTATACTTGCTTCGTGTTTGCAACTCTTGTTTTGCTTCATTTGGTTCTTTTGAGTTGTAAACACTAAAACTCGATGGTCGTCTGCTACTTGTTTTACCACTCCTTTTGCGACGATAAATTCCGCACTCATCTCATTCTGCAGACGTCCATTTTCCATTATGCATGTTATTATCTTCATATACTTTCACATGCATAGTAGATTGTCATCATAAGCTGAAGCTCTCCACAAGTACAACCTGCCATGTGCATTTGCATTCCAAAAGCAAATTAACTTATATGCACATCTTCAGGGGGAGCACTTGCAACTTATGATGACAATTCCTTTACAGACTTCACACTTTATATTCCCCGTTGAAAACTTCAACTAGTTTGTCATCAATCACCAAAAAGGGGGAGATTGTAAGTGCATCTAGTGCCACCCCTAGTTGGTTTTGGAGTATTGACGACAAACCTTAGTTGAGGGACTAATGTGTTTGTGAGAATTGCAGGAAAACACAGGTAGAAGTCCCTCATTGATTCGGTTTACTACCAGAGATGACCCCTAAAAATGAATGAAGACATTGAAGTCAAAGGTGGTATATGAAGATATTCACATTGAAGACTATGACAACAGAAGACACGTTATGAAGCCTATGGAACTCGAAGACTTAGATCTTTCGTAGTTCTTTTTATTTTTGTTGAGTCATAGGAACCACCGTACTGTTAAGTGGGGTCCAGGAGAACAAGTCAGAATGACTTAAGTGATGCCTAAATCAAAAACCTATGTCTTCGAGTGAAGACAATGAGAGCAAATCTTGTCCAGAGCCGGACAAGTCAGCTTTGCTTGTAGCCCAAGTAAAGTTGCCATGAGAGTTCGAAATCTGACCGTTGAGACACGTGTCAGTTCCTTAGTGACCCAGGGTCATTTCGGACAAATCAGGTCGGGTTGCCAAGTGGCTATAAATAGCCCACCCCCACAACCATAAACGGTTGGCTGCTCAGATTTCAGTGCACGGCTTTTGTCGTTTGAGAGCAACCCACCTCGAAGCCTTTGAGAGAAAATTCCTAGTGAGGAGAAAAGCCCTAACCACCCAGAGCCAGAGTAAATTGGGCATCACTTGAGTCTTCTTGTCTGTGTGATCTGAAGACTTATTACACTTGAGGACTGTGAATCCTCCAGACGGTTAGGCGTCGCGTTCAGAGCATCCAAGAGACATTGTGGATTGCCAGTGAACGAAGTCTGTGAAGGTTTGGGAGTCTACCTTGAAGACTTACCAGAGTGATTGGGCGAGGACTAAGTGACCTTAGCTCAAGGAGATTACGGTGAGGACTTGGTGTCCTGGAATTTGTGGTTAGGACTGGGTGTCCGGGACTGTGTGTCCTAAGGTTTAAATACCTAGCCGCTCCAACCAGACGTACAGTTGTCACAGCAACTGGAACTGGTCCAACATATCATTGTCTTCAACGAGTCACTGGTTTCATCTTCACTTCCTTCTCTTGCTGTTACTCAGTGTGAAGTCATTGCGTGCTTGCTTTATCATTTGTCTTCACAACGTGAATGCATGATCTGTTTGGCTTCATAACTTCTTCCTACTTGATCCTTATTACACTGAAGCTGTTTGTCACTGTGCTTTCACTCTATTGAATACATGACCATGGCTGGCCTAGTGTAATCTAACTTCCGCTGCATAGTAATAGGCATAATCTTCACTGTTTGTCTTCATAACTCCCAAGTTTTGAAGACTTTCATAAAAATCGCCTATTCACCCCCCCTCTAGTCGATATAACGCACTTTCACAAACACATAACTTAGTTCCTGGGAACAACTTCAAAGAGACAACCCACCATGTACTCCTACATGGCCTCTCACCGCTACCTTTACCAAATCGTGTTCACACACTTAGCTCACACACAGTAGTTCATGTTCATCACCGTTCCAAGTCATCCCCGATAAATCAGACCTGACTCAACTCTAAGCAGTAGCAGGCATGACAAACAAGCATGAATGAGTAGGCACATCAGGGCTCAAACAACTCCTACTCAGGCTAGTGGGTTTCATCTATTTACTATGGCAATGAAAGGTCATGCAGAGGAAAGGGCTTCAACTACCGCATCATGTAACAGCTGAATTGTTGTTGTCCTAATGCAGTAAAAGAGAGCAGGAGCTAAAGAGTGGGATTGTATCAGAATGAACAAGGGGTTTTTGCTTGCCTGACACTTTTGAAGATGATATAGCTCTTCATCGGTGTCATCGAACTCATCGTCGGAACATACGTCTACCGAGGTGGAACAACCACCGGCAAACAAGAGGGAACACAATCAATGCAATGCAACAATATGATGCATGAATGTAACATGTCAATATGCTGTGAGTTGAGCTAATGCAGCTAGGAATGATTTAAATGAAGTTGGTTTGAACCCTAGGTTCAAATTCAAACTCCATATGATAAAGTTCATATGCTATTTATTTGATTTGCCCTAAACAATAGTCATAAGTTGTTATAACATGCATGAAAATGGTACAGATGGATAGATTGGATTTTTCTGATCATTTTTCATATATAAATTATTTCATTCTGAGCTATAGATTATTTTCTATGATTTTTAGAAGTTTTAAACAATTTCTGGAATTTCCTGAATTATTTTTAATCTAGAAATGACTTATTGCGCCAGCACTGCGTCATTCCTGCGTCACCAAGTCAACAACGCTGATCAGGGTCAAACCCAACCAATGGGACCCACTGGTCAGTGTCACACTGCTGGTTTGGGTCACTTGCGGGTGGGCTCGGTCAAGGGCCACGTCAGCAGGGTCAACTCTGACGCGTGGGGCCATTGTGATTAGTTAGAGCTAAACATGAAATAAACTGTGGTTAATTAAGGGTGTGGGGCCCATATGTAAGTGAGTCAGGGGGTAATTAGCAGGGTCATTAGTGGCTAAGTAAGTGCGACACGTCGGTGTCACCAGAGTTCAGCCGGCGGCGACCAAAACAACGGTGGAGGCTCGCCGGACTTGAGCTACAGGCAGTAGATGGATGCGCGGAGACCACCGGGGCATAGCCCGTGCTCTCCTGCATCTAGAGGAGCAGGTGGGTGGCCGCGGGGGCGCCGGAACGGAGCTCACGGCGGCGGCCGGAGCTCGACTTCGAGTGGTGCAGGGCTCCGGGGTACGACGAGGCCAGAGGAGGGGATCTGCGGACTCCTGGGACAGCTAGGAGCTCGCTAGGCTCATCGGTCCGAGTGCAACGGCACATCAGCATGATGCCCGGCATCCATGGAGGACGATGGAACTCAGTACGGTGGCTAGCATGGCTACATCACGTAAAAGACCACGGGGAGAGAGGGGAAACGTAGGAGAGCTCACGGCGGTCTCGTAGGCAGTCTCAGATGGCTCGGGGAGGCACGGACGGCGACGTAGCATTGCCGGTGATCTCGGACGACCGAGGAGGAAGACAGAGGCATTGGGGATGAAGCAGAGCTCCTGGCGGCACTTGGATCTATGGAGAGGACGACGACGTCATAGAGGAGCTCGTGGACAGCTGGGGGAGGCGAGGCAGTGGCTGTGGCCGCAGCAACGGCGAGCAGCGGAGATGGTGGCGTTCGGTCACGGGAGAGAGAGGGCGGCAGAGTTGGGGATGAGCACAGGAGAAGGTGAGAGAGAGACCAAGGAGGTGCATGGCCACGCGAGGGAGGTCCATGCAGGCAGGGAGAGAGGAGGTGGCCGCAACGCGGGCGCGTGCACGCGAAACACACGCCCTCCTGCCTACTGGCAGGAGGTTGAAGACAGCGCGACGGTTGGGCTGGGCCAGCTATAGTGCTGGGCCGACTGGGCTGGACAGGTAAGGTTTCTGTCATTTCCTGTTCTTTTCTAATTATGTTCTGTTTTCTATTTTGCAGCTTTGTTTTGAGTTTGGTTTTGAAACCAATTCAATTTTGTTGCTTCTAAAAATATTTTTGGAAGCTAAAAGAATTAAACCAAAGCTCCACAAAATATTTCAGAATTATTGGACCTATATTTATTTAATAGTGGATATAAATCCCATTCAAATAGCTATTGATTTAACTCAAAGGCTCAAAATAAATGTTTCTGAGACACCAAAAATATTGGTTTGGATTTTACCTCTTGCCAATATTTCCAGAGGATAACAGGAACATTTTCTTGGACTTATTTGAAGCAGTTTTATCTTGATCATTTTTTAAAAGGATTCTAAGGCTTTGAAAATTCCTCAATTCAAATTTCATTTGAATATAAACATGATGCAATAACCAAGCTAGTCCAAGGCCAAGGTAAAGCTAGGGATGTGACATTCTTGCTGATGCTGTAATGGCTGATGACCAACCAGAGGATGAGAACAATCATATTGGTGAAGATGATGAGCAGGAGGATTTGCCTGGTTGGGGTCATTGGGCTATGCCCCAAGAATTTGACATTGAGCTTCATGCTGGTGAGTTTATGAAACTGCATGATCTGATGGAACCCTTGGAGGAAGAAAATTTGGCTCTGGTGGCACACAGCAACATCACTGCTTCTTTGGTTCCCACTGATAACATCATGAGTACAGGTGCTTCTACCAATGGCCCCTTGGCGCCATTCGACCCCATCATCCTAGATTTAAACTTGGATGCTCTATCTAATGGGCCAGAACCAGCTCCTATGGCCTAGCATGTTCTCTTAGAGGAAGTAGCCCAATTACTTGTCCCAGAAGCAGCCCATATGCCTGTCCTGGAGGCCCATGTGCCGGTTGTGATAGCAGTTCACCTTCAGAACCTGGCACCTAATCCACTACTTGAGACCTATCATCCTCAATCTGCCAATTACCACAGAGATGCTATGGAAGATCCTATGCTCAATGAATTCCTCTCTGCTATTCACAAAGTTGCATCCATTGCTCAGGATGGGAAGATCAACAACCTACCATCTGAATCTATTCCTCAGGATGCAAATGGGGAAGCTCCTGAGAAAGTAATTCTGCACCAACAGGATTTGAATGTTCAGATAGACAATTATGGCAAGGAGCCAGTTGCACACCAACCTGATAAAGGTGAAATGTCTCTCTCAGACATGTTTGCTCCTCCAGGTTTTCCTGTTCCCATTTATGCTAATCAGGACCACTCTATTTTCCTAGGATCTAAGAACATAGAACTGGAGCAGAGATAGGATGACAGTGCAAGCCACTCCGATCTTCCTCACAATGGAGAGATTTTGCTAGGTCGAGAAGGCTCACTTATCTCGAAGAAACATTTTGCCCCCACTCCAGAAAGTACTAAAGTCATTCAGGTACCCACAGATTGGATCAATTTCCTGTCAGTTATTCTTTTATCACCTGATAAATTTGAATGGGTAACTAAATTTATTTCTTCCAATGTGTGGGAAATCATCCTGCAATCATCCACATGCCCAACTACTCTGCCATTTGCAGTCCCAGATCAATGCCCTATGGATAACTCATTTGCTTACATTCTATCCACTCCTTCCCAGGATGCACAAGCGGATGAAAATTCAACTCCCGCTGAGTAGTGCAGCACGAAACCTATCTCAGCCTCCTCCACCTCTACACTCCTCAACAATAGGAAGAGAAAGGACAATGTTCCCCTGGTGGAGACATAGGTAAGGGGGAGTTGCAGATTGAAAAAACTTTCTAAGGGTTTCAAAAATCTGTGAGTAGAGACAAAGAATGTCTTGCATGTCATGCTGCTCCACCAGTTCTTTCAGCTAAGATCATTAAGAGTCTGAATACCTCCTTTTGCAAGGTATCTGAGAAGGACACCACTGAAGAGCTACTGAACAAGAGCAAAGAAGGGAAAGACTGATGGCTTATCTCTGGAGGGAGATAAGAAGGCCAAAGACAAGAAGAAGAAGTGGGTCTGAAGCTTGGAACACCAAACTCAGCTTGGGGAGTAGAATACTTCTATTTTAAATGTGTAAGTTGATCTTTATGATCTCTATGTACTTGATATATTTTGAACCCCTCTTGTATGCTCAGTACCTTTCATTTGTTCCCATGCTTGGATTAATTTCTTTGTTACCTCCTGGCAAGTCTAGTTTGTGGTATGGTTGTCAGAGTTCAGTTCAGTGGTACTCATCATGCCTCAGTCGACTAGAGATTGGACCATCCTAAACTGGAACATTAGAGGGCTTAATGACCCTAAGAAATGGACTGCCATTTCTAACAAGATTGATGAGTCCAAATGCTCCATCCTTTGTCTGCAAGAGACTAAGAAAGAGCTCATTGATCCCTCCTTCCTTAAGAATATCTGCCCTAGAAGTTCTTCAAAGTTTGATTTCCTTCCTTCTGTAGGGTCCTCTGGAGGTCTACTTGTTGCTTGGAATGATCATGTTTTCTCTAGGCATTTATTCCACATCAATGACTTCTCCATCTCCACCCAATTCACCTCCAAGCATAATGGAGATTCTTGGATCCTGTCTAATGTTTATGGACCTTGCTAGCAACATGAGAGAACAGTTTTCCTTGAATGGTTTCAAAACTTTCAATTTCCAGACAATACTGAGTGGATTATTTTGGGAGATTTCAACTACATTACATATCCACATAACAGGAACAGAGATGGGGGGAACATTAATTATATGCTTTCTTTTAATGAGGCCATAAGCAGACAAGCACTGATTGAAATCCCTCTCGAAGGCAGAAATTTCACTTGGAGTAACATGCAGGATGCTCCACTTCTTGAAAAGTTGGATTGGTGTTTCACTTCTGAAGCATGGACCCTTAAATACCCAGCCACTTTTGCTTACCCTCTTGATAAAACCACATTAGATCATATCCCTATCAAAATCTGCATTGGATCTCATATCCCTAAATCCAATATCTTCATATTTGAAAATTTCTGGCTTGAACATCACCAATTCAGAGATATTGTTCAAAATATTTGGACCCAGCCATTTAATGAACAAGACAGTGCCAAGATCATTGCTACTAAATTTAAGAGGTTGAGGAAAGGACTTAAGAACTGGTCAAGGGAGATTTCTGACTTAAAAAAGATTATTGATAACTCTAACTTCCTGATCTTATGCTATGACCATATTGAGGAATTTAGAGCACTTTCTGAGGAAGAAGCAAATGGCAGAGACATCCTCAAGACACACTGGAAAATCAGAGAAAATATTGGAAACAGAGAGCCACTATTATAAAGATCAAGATGGGGGAGGCCAACACCAAATATTTCCAAGCAAAAGCCACCATTAAGTTTAGAAACAACTGCATTGCCATGTTAAAGGATGACACAGGTTTTGAACATCATGATCACCAGGCCAAGGCTGCTATTCTCTACAGAGCTTTTAAAGACAAGATGCGCACAGAGGCAAAAACACAAAACCCACTGCTACTTCACCAACTGCTGAACCCCCTAGATAACCCTGCAGAACTGGAAGTTCCTTTCACTAAGGAGGAGATTGACAAGGTGATTAAACATATGCCATCTGATAAATCTCCAGGACCTGATGGTTTTAATGCTGCTTTCCTCAAACACTGCTGGGATATTATTGCACAGGATTTCTACAATCTCATCAATGACTTTCATGCTGGGAAAGTAAATTTACAAAGTATCAACTACTCATTTATTACTCTTATTCCCAAGAATGACAATGCAACTAGTCCCTCAGACTTCATGCCCATCTCTTTGCTGAATTGTACACTTAAGATCATCACTAAGCTCTTGGTTAACAAATTACAGCACAAGAATCAATATGGCTTTCTGAACAACAGATGCATTCAAGATTTCTTGGCTTGGGCTTATGAGTATGTTCATCAGTGTTTCCACAGCAGAGAGGAACTTTTTCTATTGAAGTTGGAATTTGAGAAGGCTTTTGATATGCTCAGTCATGATACTATTATACAAGTCCTTCAGGCTGAAGGCTTTGGAGACAAATGGATTCAGTGGATTAAGATGATTTATGGTTCTGGGTTTTCCTATGTTTTTCTTAATGGGATCCCTGGCAAACAATTTCTCTACAAGAAAGGTGTGAGGCAAGGAGATCCTCTCTCTCCTTTGATATTTGTCATTGCTACTGATATTCTTCAGTCCATGCTTAATGAAGCAATGCATAACTCTATTGTCAGCACCCCTTTGAGGCACACCTCAAGCCCAGATTATCCTATTATTCAGTATGCAGATGGTACCATTATGCTGGCACATGCAGACATCAGGCATGCCCAACAGATCAAACATTTGCTTAACTACTATGCTGAATACACTGGGCTCAAGATCAACACTCTAAATCCACTATGGTATCTATCAACACTCCTCCGGAGAAGATGCAAGAGTTATCAAATCTGCTGGGCTGTAAGATTATGTAACACCCACGATGCGACTATATCTCCCACGTGTCGGGGCACGACTTAGAGGCATAACCGCATGGTAGGCATGTCGCAAGAGGGGTAATCTTTACACATCCCATGTACTGAATAAGAAAGGGATAAAGAGTCGGCTTACAATCGCCACTTCACACAATACATAAATATATCACACATCATCCAGAATACAATCAAGGTCCGACTAGGGAACCAAAATAAAGAAAGACAACCCCAAGTGCTAGATCCCCGATCGCCCCAACTGGGTTCCACTACTGATCATCCGGAAAAGAAACAAAGTAACGACCCGAATCCTCGTCGAACTCCCACTTGAGTACGGTAGCGTCCCCTGCACTGGCATCATCAGCACCTGCATCTGTTTGGAAGTATCTGTGAGTCACGGGGACTCAGCAATATCACACCCTCGCGATCAAAACTATTTAAGCTTAAAGGTAGGAAAGGGTAGTGAGGTGGAGCTGCAGCAAGCACTAGCATATATGGTGGCTAACTTACCCAAAAGAGAGCGAGAAGAGAATCAAAGCATGGTCGAGGAGCTAATAATGATCAAGAAGTGATCCTGAAGCTACTTACGTTCGAGCATAACACGAGACCACGTTCTCTTCCCGGACTCCACCGAAAAGAGACCATCACGGCTACACACGCGGTTGATTCATTTTAATTAAGTTAAGTGTCAAGTTTTCTACAACCAGAAATTAAAAAATTCCCATCTGCCCATAAGCGCGGGCATAGCTTTCGAAAGTTCAAACCCTGCAGGGGTGTCCCAACTTAGCCCATCACAAGCTCTCATGGTCAACGAAGGATATTCCTACTCCCAGGAAAACCCGATCAGACTCGGAATCCCGGTTACAAGACATTTCGACAATGGTAAAACAAGACCAGCAAAGCCGCCCGAATGTGCTGACGAATCCCGATAGGAGCTGCACATATCTCGTTCTCAGGGCACATTGGATTGTCCAAGATTCTGGTAGGCCAAGCCAGAGTTGCCCCTGGTGGCCACCGGCGACTGATAGGTTGGACCAACACTCAGAGGAGCACTGGCCCGGGGGTTTAATATAAAGATGACCCTTGAGTTTGCAGAACCCAAGGGAAAAAAGCTTAGGTGGCAAATGGTAAAACCAAGGTTGGGCTTTGCTGGAGGAGTTTTATTCAAAGAGAACTGTCAAGGGGTTCCCATAACACCCAACCGTGTAAGGAACGCAAAATCAAGGAACATAACACCGGTATGACGGAAACTAGGGTGGCAAGAATGGAACAAAACACCAGGCATAAGGCCGATCATTCCACCCTTTACCAGGTATATAGATGCATTAAAGTAAATAAGAGATAATAATGACATCCCAACAATATCCATGTTCCAACAAGGAACAAACTTCATCTTCACCTGCAACTAACAACACTATAAGAGGGGCTGAGCAAAGCGGTAACTTAGCCAAACAACGGTTTGCTAGGAAAAGGTGGGTTAGAGGCTTGACATGGCAATATGGGAGGCATGATATAGCAAGTGGTAGGTATCGCGGCATAGCAATAGAGCGAACAACTAGCAAGCAAAGATAGAAGTGATTTCGAGGGTATGGCCATCTTGCCTGCAAAGTTCTCAGAGTTGACAAAAACTTGATCCTCGACAATGGTAAAACAAGACCAGCAAAGCCGCCCGAATGTGCTGACAAATCCCGATAGGAGCTGCACATATCTCGTTCTCAGGGTACATTGGATTGTCCAAGATTCTGGTAGGCCAACCCAGAGTTGCCCCTGGTGGCCACCGGCGGCTGACAGGTTGGACCAACACTTAGAGGAGCACTGGCCTGGGGGTTTAAAATAAATATGACCCTTGAGTCTGCAGAACCCAAGGGAAAAAGGCTTAGGTGGCAAATGGTAAAACCAAGATTGGGCCTTGCTAGAGGAGTTTTATTCAAAGCAAACTGTCAAGGGGTTCCCATAACACCCAACCGTGTAAGGAACGCAAAATCAAGGAACATAGCACCGGTATGACAGAAACTAGGGCGGCAAGAGTGGAAGAAAACACCAGTCATAAGGCCGAGCCTTCCACCCTTTACCAAGTATATAGATGCACTAAAGTAAATAAGAGATAATAATGGTATCCCAACAATATCCATGTTCCAACAAGGAACAAACTTCATCTTCACCTGCAACTAACAACACTATAAGAGGGGATGAGCAAAGCGACAACATAGCCAAACAACGGTTTGCTAGGAAAAGGTGGGTTAGAGGCTTGACATGGCAATATGGGAGGCATGATATAGCAAGTGGTAGGTATCACGGCATAGCAATAGAGCGAACAACTAGCAAGCAAAGATAGAAGTGATTTCGAGGGTATGGTCATCTTGCCTGCAAAGTTCTCAGAGTTGACGAAAACTTGATCCTTGTTAGCGTACTCAACAGGTTCCTCGATCACGTACTCATCTCCCGGCTCTACCCAAGGCAAGAACACAAGCAAAGGAACAACAATCAACCACGGTGCAATGCACAAGCAACATGATGCAAAACATGGCATGACATGTGGGATGTGAAATCCAATGCATATGCATGCTCCGGAAGGAAAAAGGATGAACAAGGCATCAACTTGGCAAACTAAGTGTGCCACTGGAAAGATGAGATGATTTCGGTTGAAATCGATATAAAGATCACCAGAATCGGATGCACGGTTTGCGAATGGCAAGCAAAAAAAGAATGGCACAATTCTGCGATTAACAACACGATGCCATCTAGAATGCAACAAGAAACTAAGCTACTGCACTCCAACATTGCAACAAAGCACATGGCTGTGATCTACTCAAGATGCTGGACAAAACATGAACACTGAGCTACGGCTAAATCACACAAGAGCAGGTTCAAACAAGCATGGCAAAAGTGCAAAAGATATCAGCTTCACAGACTTAGTGAACATACTAACATGCCAGAAAATAACATCAGGAAGCAATGTTATAAGCAAGCAAACAACATGCTACAGGAACATATCATAGAAAAACAAGGCATGGGATGAATCTACTAAATGCATAGAACAAAAGTCCCTTACTGATCATGAGCCAAAAAGGCACAGAAGATATGATGGCACCCATGTAAACATAGCTAGTTTAATTAACAGATTCAGACTTAGCAGAAAACTGAGCATGGCATAAACAGAGTTATGAAGGCATCTTTGCGAGCTCGATTCACTCACCACAAGACACTGCATGACAAAACAAGCATAGAATCAGCAATAAGACATGTTCATGAAGCTAACCATGGCAAGATCAAGTTCATAGCATGCATGGATCAACTACAACAACCATGGCAAAATTGATTAACATGTAAACAATCTACCAGGAACATTTTATAGCAAAAGTAGAGCAAATTAAGACATGCTAGGGCACTCCATAATTGCAAACAGGTCCATGCATAGATAGCGCATAACCACATGTTCAAACCACCCTTACTGAAGATGATCAAAACAATCAAGGATCTCTCAGTAGCATCTAGTTTACATGGCATAAAAATAACAGCAGGAAAAAGACTTTGTAAAAACCTAAGTCCCTGAAATCAGCAATATCACGAAGGCTACTTTGCATACTTGTGCTTGTCACCACATTGATCACAAAAATACATGTCAAACACCCCTATAAATATGGCATGACATAGATCAAAACACATGTAGAGCTCATGCCCATAGGATGCACACAACAAATGTGACAAAAATGACAAAACCTCATACTCTGATAAGTAACAGCAACTAACAATTTATAGCACTCTTGCATCAGTGATTTGGGCATCAATATGGACTCAAACAAGCATGACACAATGGAACGAAATGAAGAGCATCTCCAAATGAACATTTTGATATATCATATGCATGAATCGGAGCTATATGCAAGGAGTTATGGCATGTTAAAGGGGCACCAAAATATAACAGATCTGGGACTTACGTGGATTTTCACCCCGCGAAAACTGGACGAGGAGGTCCCGGGACGAAGAGATCCGGGGACGGGCGCGACGTTTGGTTCGTCGTGCGGGTGGATCTCATCCACCCCATGGCGGATCCGGCCGAACGGAGTAGTGGAGGCCGAGGCGCAGCGCGGCGGCGCGGCAAGGGCGGCGCTGCGCCGTGGCGAGGAGGCGGCAACGCGGTACATGACGAGCGGCAGAAGCCGGCGCCGGCGGGAGGAGCTGGGCGGCGATGGTGCAGCGGCGGAGCGCGCTGGGGGCGACGGAGCCGAGCGCGACACGGGTGTGGGCAGCCGCAGGCGGCGGATCGGGCCGGGCGGGCGCCGCCTGGGCCCCGGCGGGCCGACGCGCGGGTGGCGCGGCGATGTGGGCATGGCGGCTCGGTGAAACAGGAGGCGACACGTGGCGGTGGCGAGGGCGGCGGACACGTCCGGCTGGTGGGGAGAAACGTCCGGCGGCGCGGGGAGAGGGAGAGCTAGGGTTTCGTCCACGAATTTGAGGAGGGGTGCACATGTATATACCTAGGAGGAGGTAGGAGTGTCCAAATGAGGTGTAGTTTTCGACCACGCAATCGTGATCCGACGATGGAGGACATGGAAGGATTATGGAAGGGTTATTGAGCCATTTTGGAGGGGTGTTGGGCTGCAACACACAAGAGGCTTTCGCGGTAACCCAGTTAACCGTTGGATCATCAAATGGACTCCAAATGGAACGAAATTTGACAGGCGGTCTACCGGTGGTGTACCAAGGCCACTTGGTGAATCTTATCCGAGAACGTTTAACACCCGCACACGAAAAGAGACAAAAGGGGGCGCCGGAGGGCGTAGGAGTGTCGGATTGCAAAACGGACAATGGGGAAAATTGCTCGGATGCATGAGACGAACACGTATGCAAATGCAATGCACATGATGACATGATATGAAATGCATGACACGAGAAAAATGCAAAACGAAGACAAAACACATGATGACATGATATGAAATGCATGACACGAACAAAATCCAAAACAAAGACAAAACCCAACCACGAAGGGAATCTCATACCGCATCTCCAGAAAAGGCAAGAGTCGGAGTTACAAATATGGAAAGTTGTATCCGGGGTGTTACAGATTAGTACTCTTCCCCACAACTACCTTGGTCTCCCCCTCTGCACTACCAAACCAAGAATTCAAGATTTTGTACCTATGTTAAAGAGGATTGAAAACAGGCTTCTAGGTTGCTCCACCTTGCTTTCCTCTGGTGATAAACTTACTCTCATCAAGTCAGTTTTTACCTACATGTGTGTCAGGACCCCGATCCTAAGTCACACCGATCTAGCATGTAACACATCATATCACTTTGCGGCCTCACGCATGGTATTCCCACGGGTGCCACCTTACCTGGCCCGGGACCGTTTGTGCCTTTTGGCTCACGTATATGATAGTGTTGCTAGCATCCATATGACAGAGAACCTGGGCCGACATGACTAGTCGTGAACCCAAAGTGGCGCTAACTTACGGGGATAGGCATACATGAACCAGCATCAAACGTGTCGGTCATCAGCATGTGAATCCAAGCTGTAGCAACTGGGCTAACAGGACTCCGGGAACCCGGGCTGTAGCAGGCTAGCAGGACTCCAGAAGTCACCGCGTGAAATTTCCACGATGGGACAGACACAGGAACTAAGCGGATCACATGCCGGCCAGTCTAAGTGTTCCGGAGCAGTAGTAACTGGGCTAGCAGGACTCCGGTGAACCGGGCTATAGCAGACTACCATGGCTCAGTGGAAGCACTAGACTACATTTCCCCATAAGAGAGGCTACCAAGGATAGACAACTAGGTTGTCGGATCCCACACATAACAATCATTTCAAATCATACACACAATATGCTCGATATGTGCAAATACAACATGGCATCACAACAAAACTCTACAACTCAAAGTATTTATTCATTAGGCTCCGAGGAGCCAAGTATTACAAGCATGGGTCTCATGACCCCACATACAGAGCATACAAGCAACAAGCACATGTGGAAGCTTATCTTATCTGAGTACAGACAACTATAAAATAAAAAGGCCAAGAAGCCTGACTGTCTATAAGACCCTGTCGAGGGCACAATATCGTAGCTGAGGTAACAAGCTAAACGTCGAAGTCCACACAGAACTACTAGCGAGACTGAAGACTCTCTGCAAAACATAAATTAAGCAAACATGAGTACAAATTTACCCAGCAAGACTTAAATCAGAACTAACTACATATGCATCATTCTCAACAAAGGGATGGTGGGGTTTAACTGCAGCAAGCCAGCTTTGACTCAGTGGCTAACCTGAACTACTACTGCAAGTAACTCTTTTGAGGTGGCGCACACGAGTCCACATATTCACCAAATCGATACACCACTATGGAGTCACTCCCGTCTCCCTACGAGAACGCCATCCATAGCACTCACACTTATCTTGTGCATTTTAGAGTATCCACTTTCACTTGTCTATGGACTATACAGGCAACCCAGAAGTCCTTTACCGCGGACGTAGCTATTCGAATAGATCATTTATAACCCTGCAGGGGTGTACTTCTTCACACACGCTCTTGCCACTTACCACCATGTACACGTCGTGTATCTCGGCAACCTTCAAGCGGAAGCCTGGCGAGGGAGTCGGCCACGACCTGACTAACCACACAAGTCTCTAGTCCAGGTTTATCTCCTATTTGGGCTCCATCCGCGAGGAGATCCGGTCGGGGTTTCGCTCATATCCCCAAACGATGTGTGTAGGGTTCCCGAGACACCAAACGGGCGCCCGGTACACCGTGCCACGGTGTATCTACCGCATCATAGACCACCCCTAGGGTCAGTGCTACGCACAGCCTCCAACACATATCCTACAACCACCAGAAACTAGTTGCAACTCCTGGACAGAGATCAAGGCGATTAGTAAGTCGAGAGAGTTAATTAAGTGTCCCAATGTGTGGTAGTAGTTGTTCATGGATCACAAACACAGAACTCAGTTCCTGAGGATGATTTCAATGAGACAACCCACCATGTACTTCTACATGGCCTCTCACCGCTACCTTTACCAAATCGTGTTCACACACATTAGGACATGTTCATCACCATTCCAATTCATCCCCAATGAATTAGACCTGACTCAACTCTAAGCAGTAGCAGGCATGACAAACAAGCATGAATGAGTAGGCACATCAGGGCTCAAACAACTCGTACTCATGCTAGTGGGTTTCATCTAGTTACCGTGGCAATGACAGGTCATGCATAGGAAAGGGGTTCAACTACCGCAGCATATAACAGTTGAATCATTGTTGTCCTAATGCAGTAAAAGAGAGCAGGAGCTAGAGAGTGGGATTGTATCAGAATGAACAAGGGAGTTTTGCTTGCCTGGCACTTCTGAAGATAATATAGCTCTTCATCGGTGTCATCGAACTCATCGTCGGAACGTCGTCTAGTCAGAGGGGACAAATACCGGCAAACAAGGAAGAACACAATCAATGCAATGCACAATATGATGCATGATCATGACATGGCAATATGAGTGTGTTGGCCTAATGCAACTACAACCAAATGGCTTTGGGTCAGTTTGAACCAAACGTTCAATCTCAAACTCAACTTATGAATTTAAATAGTGCCTTATCATGTTTTGCACTAAATAGCAAGGTTAAGTTGCTTAAACATGCAAGAAACCAGTACAGATGGAAAGGTTGGATTTTTGTGATCATTTTTCATATAAAAAACTTTGCATTTGGAGCTACAGATTAATTTCTATGATTTTAGAAGTTTAGAGCATTTTCTGGAATTTCCTGAATATAAATAAATCCAGAAAATACTTTATTGCATCAGCATTGCTTCACTGTGACGTCAGTGGTAAACGGCGTAGTCTAGGTCAAACCTGACCAGTGGGTCCTGTGTGTCAGTGGTTAATTAAACTAACTAAATAAATTAACACTAACCTAGGTTAATTAGCAGGGCTGGCCCCACGCGTCAGTGACCCAGGGTGGTCAAACCCTAGTCAGACAGGGTCAACTCGCCGGAGTTGACCCGCGGCTCGTCGCCGGCGATGCCAGGGATGGCGGAGGGTGTCGGGATTCCTTGTTCGGCGGCCAAATGGCCGGCGGAGGGCATCTACATGTTGCTGGTGAACTCGCGCATCGAGTGGAGCAACCGGTGTGTGCGGGGGTGGCCGGAGTTGACGACGGTGAAGCTCTAAGGTGGCGGCCGAAGTTCGCGTGAGCTCGAGTTCAGCGTTAGGGAGCTCGGCAGGTGGCAAGGAGGGTTGCTACGGCCTCCTGGGGGTGTACTGAGCACAGTTGTGTGCTCGGTTGTAGCTCTAGGCAACGGTGGCCATGGTGGCGACATGGTCGGCGGTGAAGAGCTCTCGGCTCCGACGGCATCAGCGTTAGAGGAAGAAAATGAGCCACGGGAGAGGGGGATCGACATAGGAGCTCACAGCGCGTCGAATGGAGCCGTTCGCGAGCTCGGGGAGGTACCGGAGCGAGCGGAGCAGCAAGGGGGATCTCCAGCGGCCGGCGATGAAAACGAAGACGGTGGCATCGCTTCAGGCGTTCCGCGGGCGCGTGACTTGGTGGAGAGGGCGAGGGCATCGAGGCGAAGCTCGTGGGCACGTCGGGGATGCGAGGGGGAGGTGGTGGCTGTGTCTACGACGAGCGGCGGCGACGAGCTTCGCTCGGGCAGAGAGGGAGAGAAAGCAGAGGAGGGGAGGAGCACGGGAGAGAGTGAGAGAGGTCCAGGGGGTGCGTGGCGTCTCCAGGGACGTCCAGAGGGAGGCGGCAAGCAGGAGGTGGCCGGTCGCGTGCTTGCGTGCGGTGGCCACGCACATCTCATCCTCCTGGCGGGAGGTTGAGGGTGACTGGCACTGCGCTGTGGGCTGGGCCGTACAGTAGCAGGCCGGCCAGCTGGACATGTTAGCACCAGGTAAGACTCTCAGTTTTTATATCTGTTTTCCAATTTTGCAGTTTGTTTTAATTTGGTTTTCAAAACCAGACTATTTTATATACTTCTGGAAATTCATAATTGGCCTGTTAGGATATATTTAGAGCCACTCACATGTTTCCAGAATTATTGGACTTTTAATTCTTTTATAGAAAAATTAAATCCAACTCAAATATTTGTTGAGTTAAATCCAAATGTCCAAAATAATTCCTCAAAAATGTTCCATATTTTTGGTTTGGTTCAAAACCCTTTCCAAAATTATCAAACATCATTGAAGAACATTTTGGAAACATTGGATGCATTTTCCAGGGTTATTTACCCTTCTTTTAATTAAATTTTTGAGGCTTTCAAATTTCCTCAGTTCAAACTTTCAGAATTTAGACATGATGCAAGGATGCAATGCCACTAATTACAAGCATTATTCTAGGGATCTGACAACTCACCCCCACTAAACAAGAATGTCGTCCCGAGATTCAAGATGTGAGGTAAGAAGACAGAGGGGACACAAAGCTAACACGATCTTCATGATCCGATTGCCCTTCTCGGATATTTTGATTGATTGCATCATATTGATCTTGACATCCTTGCTTTCGAGATCTTAATCCAACTGTGACGATGGAGGAAAAATCTACAGGAATCGATCCCCTTGAAGTTCGAGCACTCAAGATCAACTCATGGAGTGAGACGAAAGAACGCCTCTTGAGCAGAGAGACAAGACACACATCAGTTGGATGGAAAGAAATGGATGAAGAAGGTTCAATTTGGTAGGCAAGAATCCCATGCCTAAGTAAGACGGTGCATAGGTTTCAAATTAGCGAGGAAGTAATTACCATGATTACATAATGGGATACCTTGGGGGGTGACTCGTAGAAATATTCCCTTGAGTGGCAAAAAGAATTACTTTTGATATAGAAATCATTGAATCTCTCTAAACCAGCCCAAGGAAAATCACAAACGATCCTTTGAAGGAGTTCGAAGGAATGGCATACTCAGATCGGAAAGGAAACTATGGTTATAGAACAACTCGGCAAACGGGAGGCATATCCCAATTGATACTGAGGATCTAACTTAGTGACTGAGTGTTCTCTCAAGAACTTGAGCATTTCCATACTCATCAAGGTTTTACCAACATCTAAGCCGAGATTTTGGTGACACCTCGTACTACCATGATGAATAGTGGTGGACAATGCAGATGCAAAGGAAGACAACACTTTCTCAGATTTCACCTTAGCGAGGCTAAGGGAATGAAATCTGGATGATCGACCGAGAGACATTTAGCACTCCGCTTCTAATGTTATCCTTGATGTACTAGATATCACGATCATACTTAAAAGTATTAACATGGCCATCAAGTATAGGTCGAATTTAAGGAAGACAAAGGATCCATAAGGAACAACTTCTAGAATAAGTCATATGACATCCTCAAGGGGAGGTGGCTAAATTGGCTTAACCAGGATACTACAATAATAGTGCTTCCATCAAGGTGCGTCCACTTCACCGGAACCTATATCATAGTTCTTGGAAGAAGTTTCAACCATCATATCTACCCGAGATTCAGATCTGATTGGTAACAGGATATTTCAGACAGCATTTCTAGAAAGAAGGTTTGCAACACAAACCGACGAGATGACGTTGCAAGATTCTCGGGGAACGAACTACGATAGTAAGCTCCAAAACATGAGCTGGTTCTGCTACACACATGTGAACACACTGTCCCAGACAAGCATGGCCATGTAGTAGTCTTATAATAAAACACTACAGAGTTCTGGTTTGGAATCATAATTATTGATATCGAAGTCCTTGCATAAGGCATGCTCTTAAGAAGGAACTTCTTCTCCTTGAACAAATCAATCAGTGGCTTGGTGTGCTAGGGATACATATAGAATGAAGGTTGCAAGTCTCCAGACCACAGAATGCTTCGCACATATGCATGACTGACTTGGGATGATTCCGTAGGAAGCAAAACTAACTTTCTCGAATTCACGGCGGCAACTTGCATCAAATGCACATGAATTATAAGAAGTCACTTATTCACCCAAACATATACTTCATGAGCTAGCATGAAGAAATGCCTTTAAAAGTTTCCAACACTAGCTTAATGTTCAACAAAATCATGGAGATGATAAGGATGTTGTTGATGGGCTCAACAACAATTCATCAATTTTCGATGAAGATGGAATCCCACAATTATGTGAACAAGACGACAGTATTGGTCAGACCAAAGGATATAATGGTGTATGCTCGAGGAAAGAACCACGAGTAGGAAAACATTACGAACATCGTTGGTTCTGATTTGATTTGACGATAGCCCACAATCAAATCAAAGGTTGGATAAGATAATAGCACCGACAACTGATCACGAGGATCAATCAATGAAGATATCATCTTTCTTCAATACACACACAAGGATATCCCTTAGAGATGAACTAAGTCGGACAAGCTTTCATCTTTTGACTCTCCAAGTTGTTGTTCAGCTTAACCAACCAGTTTAGGGTATCCAACCCAGATTCGTGGAGAAGGGATGGTTCATAGGAAGACCAACACGATCACGAACTCAACCTAGCGGTCAGGGGACGACCTGGGGATACTTCCGGGAAGATATCCGGAAAATCACGAACCACCGATATGTTACAAAGCTCGAGAATGATCTTGCTTTTCAGGGCAAGATGATATGATCACATGAGCAAGGGATTGACACAATCCTGACTCATTGATCGAAGAGTGCACAAGGAAAACAGACTAGATAGAACGATCAATCTTAGAATGATGATTCAATAGCTAACATGCTAAGAATGAAAGTATTGTCCATTAACTACCGAGCAACGGAGTTGCTAGGAGTATTGATTTCATACATCACGATTCACTTGTTGGTATTCGGTTGCAACAACACAGAGACCGAGGAATGAAGAATGATGGCGAGAAGTATCACTGCATCAAGAGTTCATAAGAGGTTGTGCAATTCCCATGACATACTTGATATGGAAGGGGGTAACACTCCAAGGTAGAACAGAACAAAAGCTGTTTTAGCATTTTGATATGCAGATTACAACTACTTTGACCCAATCCTAGATATGGATGAGGTGCTGGAGTTTGTTTCTCCTAGTCATTTCGGAATAGAATGGCTTGACGGACCACAAGAATAATAGGCATCGATGAACACGATCGCACACATACTCTAGACTATCGATTGATAGACAATGGTCGGAATACAAGTGAAGAGTAACAACTCAAGGAACATATATCTTTCTGAGTTGTGGATGCATAGATTAGTATGTCGAGCAAAGCTCAACATTTCTTTTGGATAACCCATGCAGAACGGTAGAACTGGCAGATTCACAATGTAGAATGGAGAACTCATTAAGAGCACTCTGGTTGTGATCTTTTGGTTCAAAGAACTTCTTCCATAAGCGGTTCATGGTATTTGGAATAAGGAAATACCACAGACCTCGAGGACTATCAGTAAGGTTACTAATATCCTAAAGGAACTAGCAAACACTATTAATAGGAGGCGAGTGGAGTGAATCTTGGGTTCAAAACCCAGGAATAGAATACCTACTAACTAAATGGCATCACGAGATGCTTTCGAGAATGGCGGCTAGAATCATCACACTGGGAACACAAAACATGGCTAGATTACTAGGTGACTCCCTAAAACACCTAGGGTCATAATAATAGTTCCATCTTATATGTCGAGGCAGTAACATACCTCAACAGGCCGTTTAGTGTGCTTAATCTAGCCCAAAGACATCGGCAATGAAAAGAAGGGATTTGCAAATGCATCAGACTATTTAGAAACCCGAGATGACTCGGACAGCATAACAACTGTAATTGCTTAGAAAAAGATTTGAGACATTTACAAGGATTTCATAGTCACTTAACAACATCATATCAAGGATCTGGTTCAACTGACAACATAGTAAAAGTAGTAGAAACTGAACTGAGGCCTGGAACAAACAATCCTAAGATTCTACGGATTAGCAACACACTACTAGGAAAAGGCCTACTAATGGCGCACCTAATTTGGCCATTAATGGCGCATTAGTGGTGCGCCATTAGTAGCACGCCATTAGTATATTTTACTAATGACGCACCACTGGTGCGCCATTAGTATCTGGTATACTAATGGCGCACCACAGATGCGCCATTAGTATATACAACAGTGGGCCATTAGTATGCCTCCCAGGGGGCCATGTATACCCAGGTGCTTTGGCATACTAATGGCGCACGACAGCAAGATGCGCCATTAGTAACTTCGGCATACTAATGGCGCACTGTTTAATGATGCGCCATTAGTATCCTTTGGCATACTAATGGCACACTATGATGTGATGCGCCATTAGTATGAATATTAGGTTTTTTTATTTTTTTTTCTGTTTTTTTGCACAGGTTACAAAATGTATAATTGGACAAAATATAGACAGCACACATCAACAACAGATTCATCGAATACAATAGAAGATTAGTCTTTGAATACAATTCATCATTTTAGTCTCCGAATACAAGTCATCATATTAGTCTCCGAATTGAAAAGACCGAACAAAGATAGAACATTATATTACAAGTCTCGAGACCGCGAGTTTGTCTTCACATTACAAGTCGATATCGATCATCTAAACTACCATCACATAGAAGAGAGTTGCGGTCATCACGATGAGCATCATCACGATGAAACTCGTCTTCATCCGGTTCCTCCAACGCGCCCTCCCCTCTCCCGCTAGATAGCGGGCGTATCTAGATTCGGCCTCGGCCCTAGTGGCATACCCTTTGTAACTCTTACCGCTGAATCGGTGAACCTGTCTCCGACACTCCTCCCAGTCGTCGTAGACTCCGGGAACCTTACCCTTGTACACGACATACCACGGCATCGCTATGCAGTAGCCAAACGAAACGTTAGTACCAATTCACAGACAATACATAAGCAATATATAAGTATGCAACAGAACGATCGGAAGAGAAAAGCAAGACATTAATAGCATCGATTACATCTTAAGTTGAACGACTCTCGAAACCAAAGAGACATACTACAAGTTCATTAAAGTTTAATTACAACATGAGCCAATCGATGTTTCAGAACTAGACACAGCATCACTGCTTTCGACTTGACTCAAGGGACCGGAGCGTGGATGAAGCCGCCGTCTAGCGTGGGAGTCATGAAAGAACGGGCGTTGTCGGCCTGCATTTGTAGGATTGTGTCGATGTCACTGTTGGATGGTTGATTTCTGAGGTAGAACTGCCCCGCGGTACGAAGGACATCTTGATGGATGATTTCCGCAAACTCCGACTGGATGCGAAAGAATTCTTGTCTGATGTCCGCGTCCTGGATTGCCGACACGCTCGCGGCCCAATCTTTGAGTCTACTCGGTAGCAGAAGTTGATGATGGTCCCGTACGATCGCCCGCATGTGATGGATGGCGTAGTAGGCACCCTTCTTACCGCCAGGTGGCTGCTTGACGCAGCAGAACGTCGTATTGTGGGAGAACACGTGCTTGCCGTACTTACGAATAGGCCTGGTGAAGGTGCCTCCAGATTTGACGTAGCCGGGGAGAACATCATCAAGAACCTTCTTGACATTTGTGTACTCTACGTTCGACTGACGGTCCGGGTCGAAATACGTGGGCATGGAATATTTGGGGCTTAGGAGGATGAGCGTGCAATGTGTGTCACTGCAGAAAACACGGAATGTTAAAAGAAAAACGATCGAAATCTAAGAATTCATATGTTACGGGGAGGTTGAGGGGAGGACTTACTCGTGAAAGTAAGGCACGAGGAAGTTATCCTTATCTTGGTTTGCCAGAATGACGCCTTCGAGGTAAGAACTCGCGACTTGCCGGTCCCCAGCGCTGCCCAAGATCTTGGCACGCATGTAGAAGGGGTCGACTATCACGATGTCCGGGGTCTTGTCGCGAATGATCCGCATCTCCATACTCAGCGAAAATAGCCGAACGAAGGTGTAGTGCAGCGGATGAAGGTTCAACATAGCGTGGATGTCATCAAACCACAGGACGATCGTACCCCCGATGGAGTTATCCACAAAGCCCTTGCCCTCTGGCACCTTGGCCGCGAAAACCGGGTATGCCACATCCTTCTCTCGGAGACGCCGCTTCTCCAAAGAAAGAACACTGTCATGCAGACTCCGCATAGCACCGGTTGCAGCATCGAGCATATTTCTCGGTAGCATCGGCCTACCCGCCACATGCACCCTCCTTGAGATATCCTCAGGTGAAGGTGGCCCGTCCTGAGCACGGATCGTACTCGGTGCCGGCTGGCCCGCACCCTTGTTAGTCTTTCTTTTGCGTGCCTTCTTCTTCTCCTGTAATGGGACCGAGTTCTGCTCACAGACCGCCTTCTTGAGTGTGTTGGGGCTGATCATATTTCGCACCTCGCCTATCCGAGGCTCGGTGAAGTCGGCAGCTGGAGGCGTCTCCTGAGAGCTGAACTGCAGACGACGCCTGTTGCAACTTGGCTTCTCCGCGGTACCAACTAGATCGCGCACGTCTTTTGTTGGGTTGGGTTCTTGAGAAGGAGGCCCCATGAAGTCGCCACCGTACCCATGATCGGCAAAGTACTGATCGACGTTGGCAAATGTATCGTCGTCGTCGTTCTGATCCTGTGCCATATGCATGTTTGGATCCAGTGGCATAGGGATGTCCGGCACCGTTGCGGCGGTCTTGCCATGGGGCCGACTTGGCGCCGGCACGACTGGCGGTGTTGTCTTTGGGGTGGTGTCCCCTGCCCCCAAACGAATCTGGCTCTTCGGCCAAAGCAGGGGCCAGCTCAGGCAGGCGCTGAGGGTCATCACGTCATCATCGCCGGCCCCGACGGGTCAAATCGGAGGTAACAACTCGTCGCAGCCTGGCAGCACCCGAACCAGTTGAACCCTAAACAAGTTGGGTGGCATCTGGGTACCGTGGAACAAGGGGTTGCCCGGTTGAACGATTTTGCCCTTGGCGACATCGACCAACTCGTTGTTCATGAAGTGCAGGAGAGTGCACGGAACGTCGGCGGCGCCCTGCGAAAACATGTAGGGCGTCAGGGATGCCCAGTCAAAGGCAAGGAGATGAAGTCCTCGGCCGAGAGAGGCTTAATTAGTTACCGTGATGATGGCGTCGAGCTCGGCTAATGTCGAGGCACCGCCAGCGGCGGGCGTGCAGTTGACGGAGGGGCCGCTTGCTGCAGAGGTGCCGACCGACGTACACCCGGGTGCATTAAGCTCCCGTGCCGGCGTCGGAGACACCAATGCCGCCTCTGCCGGAGACACCAATGGCCCCGCCATCACATTCTGCGAGTTGCTGGCCATGAAGCTAGGAATCGGGGGCGGCCCTTGTTGGTCGCCCGCAATCCACGCACTAATCCCCTGGATCAAGGTACGCACAATGGCGGTGATCGTCGCTCCGAGTTGTTGTTGCACTTGCTCTTGGACAATCTCCGGAATCCGCGCCACCTGTGCCCTGAGTTCTTGAACCTCGTGCGCCTGGCTTTCCGAGCTGGTCTTTTTCTCCTTTTGCCCACCAGTGTTATAGTATGACGACCATTTTGTCGACAAGCCTTTGCCGGCCACACGACCAGCTGACGTCGGCTTACTGAGCTTATCCTTGTTCTTCATTACATTCAATGCCCTATTTAGAGTGGTGTCCCAAGGGTTGCTCTTAGTCGACCCCGCGCTAATGCTTTCAGTCGCCTGTGGAAGGAATGTGAACCATTTAGAAATTTGGCTTCATTAATTAGAATGCAACCATATGGAGCTAATTACGCGGGGGTGTATTCCTTACCAGAACAAGCTCAAGCGCCCTGGTCTTCGGATCCGTGGTAAGCTCCTTTGTTTTCAGGTCCTTCTTGTACCGGGCCCTGACAAAGTTCCTGGTCTGCTTGTCACCGTATTTATCGAAGAGGGGCGGTAGGCCTTGCTCGGCACGGTCCGCCTCCTCCTTGTCCCATATAGGCTCCGCCACTCTGTAACCGCCGGGACCGAGTGTGTGTTCCCCTAAGTTCAGCTCCCGCATTTCTTTCCCCCACTTACTTGATTCGGAGTTTGCGGTGCTCGAGCAATTGATCTTGAATTCGTTGTAGTCATCTTCGGTGATCGAAGGATTTTTCTCCTTGATCTTCTCATAACTCTCACCTTTCTCGATCATTCTCTTCACATTGCTTTTCCAAGTAGACAGGGCCTTGCTCATCTTCGTGAGGGCAGCATTGTTCACTTTATTCCCTTTGAGGCTTGTGTTTTCAAATTCAGCGGGGAACTTGTATCGTTCGTGCAGCTTCCTGAAGAGGAGGTTGCGCAAATTCCCTCGGTCAGGATGCCTCAGGTTCTCGGTGTTGATCGAGACGGTGCTCCGTAGAATGCACCCGAGCTAAAGCAAGTACCCCTTGACTATTCGTTCGGGCGCCGTTGGATTCCCGTCGGAGTCCACTTCAGTAACTTCCTCCTTGAGGGTGCGGAGCACGGTCGGGCGCCGGTCCTTCCGTTGCCTCTTCGGTTGGCTGCCATCTGTGCGTGCGCCGCCATCATCAGTGGTGGCATCCTCGGCGGCACCATCAGTGGTGGCATCAGTGGGGTCATCCTCGGCAGTACCATCAGTGGTCTCAGGATCGGTGGGGAAGGCGGCGTCCTCATACAAGTGAGGTTGTTCCTCCATCTCCTGGGACAGCTCCCAGAATTTCTTGCCGCCCGAACCCCCGGCCTCATCATTGTTGGCCATGTTTCTCTATAAATAGGAACAAAGTTTGGTCAAAAAGTTGGTTATTGTCAAGGAACAAGATCATGGTCTCATCATTTAGGGTTTGTCGACACCGAGGCATCCTAAAAGCTAAGCTTTTATCATTGAGGGTTTTTCGACGCCGAGGCACCCTAAAAGCCTAAGCTTTCATCATTTCGGTTTTTATCGACACCGAGGCACCCTAAAAGCCATGCATTAGTCACAAGTACGCCGGGGCACTTGATCCTACTTAATTAACTACTAAGATACCCCGGCCCATGCATTAGTCACAAGTACCCCATATGTCCTATTTTTAGCAAAGTCATGCTAAAATTCACGGAAAATTTCAGCATGACCTTTGCTGAAAATAGGACATATGGAGTACCCGAATTTGCCGGAACGGAAGTTAATCGACATTCCAGCAAACTCAAGGGCCTCTCGGGTGGACAAGGCAAAAAAGGCCTCCATCACAACATGGAAAATACATTGGCATGTGAGAAAAGGCCTCTATTGCTTAGGATGCACTGCCACTGAAGCATTGGGTACAAGACTGTTACATGAAAGTAAATGCAGTAGTTGAAGCAGAGATTGGTGTACAATCAAGAACATAGCAAGTTCTTCTTATCCTCTGCAATTATAATAGGAGCCAATCAAATGGATAAAAGGAGAATTGGTTCATTGCAGGCAAGACTGAGCTGAAACAATCAAGGGCTTTGTCAAGCAACCTTCTATGCCAGCAGAGGGTGTCAGAAATAGAGCATGTATTTAATCACTTTGCCACATACAGAACAGAGGAAAAAAATACCATAGACAGTACTAGATACTAGCAAATATAAGGGGAAATCAAATCATTTTGTCTACAGACTGCACATTAGCAATCCAAGGAGCAAAAAATACCATAGACAATACAGACTGCACATTAGCACCACACCACAGGAGCTCCCCTGGGTCATGTGGCCAGGTTACTACAATTTTTAGCAACTGTTAAAGTTTACAGGCAATTGCTCTACAACAGAAAAAGCTGTGATCCTTTACTCCTAATTGACCACAGACAAGCACCAAACTGCCGTCATCAGAAAAATACATGGTGCTGTAGTAATAACAACAAATACTGGCATTAATCTGAAAATGTACACATGCCTATCCAAACAAATCACAAAAAATTGGTTGCATAACTCACATTAGCACATCAAAAGCACTTGGACTAGATAGATTAGAACATCCCAAGTAATACTACAAACCATGGACTATACAGATAATCATGATCAAGTTTTACAATCATATCTAAGACTGGAGCTTGCTAATAAAAGGAGCAACTAGCTAATCGTTTTTACCAAAAGTAGGGAGGCTACAAAACCAAGAATAGTAGATAATAGTCCAGGCTGAACTCATGGATAAAAGAAAACTAGGAGTTCATGCAACATAACCATGTATGGACCGAGCTCTAGTTAAATTCTACTAGGAAGATATGCAAACAACACCCAGTTGATAGTACATACGCACTGGTGCTTGAGAAATCAGCATCAGACATGATATCTACTGATTTACTCTGAGAAATTACTATAGTTTACTCATTAGAGCGGTAGAGAGAGAACAACTGCTACTTACTAACAACAAGAACAAGAAATACTGAGTTACTCTAAACCAATATGTAAATGTTAACATCATCTTTCAATTTGAATTTGGTGATAAAAAAGGACACAAGAATCATGCTTTCTCTGTGTGCATCTTGGTATCCAACGAGCAAGAGATATGTAGAAGATGATGCAAGCGAGATCATTGCTGAGTGATGGCAACCATAGTTAGTTTTAATTCTGAAATTGTGGTAACCACTATTCAGGTTATGGAAAACGAACGAACTTTTCTTCAGTAAACAAGCTAGTGTACATTTTCAGATTAATGCCAGTATTTACCAATGCTCAAAATCTCTCGAAGATCACAGCTGTTCTACATATAGGAATTGTATGTGCAGATGCAAGCAATGGAAGCAATGGCCAAGATGAAGATAGAACATTATCAGGGGATTATCTCACAGGAGGGGAGGCTGTGATTAGCCGCAAACTGACAAGAGGGAGCTCACCTGCGCTTGGCGGCGGGAGGGGAGCGGCGATGAGGAGGACGACGAGAGGAGAGGGAGCGCGAGCGCGACGAGGTGGAGCCCGACGAGGTGGAGCGGCGATGAGGAGCCCGACGAGGTGGTGCGCGACGAGAGGAGGACGCGGAGCGGGAGGAGGAGCCCGACGAGGTGGACGGGGCGGTGTGGACGGGGCGGCGTCCGGGCCGCCGGCGACGAGGGGGAGGAAGGGGAGAGGGAGGCGGCGGGGGCGCGAGGGCGGCTGCGGCGCAGTGGGTCGGGGCAGCGGCGGCGGTGGCGCGGTGGAGGGAGGGAGAGGGAACTGGCGAGGGGGAGAGGGAAGGGGGGATCGGGCGAAGGGGGAGAGGGAAGGGGGGATCGGGCACAATACTAATGGCGCACCACCCCTCGGTGCGCCATAAGTACATCCATACTAATGGCGCACCTCACCGTGGTGCGCCATTAGTAGTTTTTTTTATTTCTGCTCGAGCCAACAGGTTATCTTCCACCTGACCTGATCCACACCAAGTCCCCTCTACTAGCTCGAATGGTCAGCAGCCAGTTCTCACACCAGGAGGTCCTGGGTTTGATTCCCAGGCTCCACAAATTTTTTTATGCATTTAAAATGTTGTTTGATACTTATTTGTGTTTAAATATGTTCAAACTTGTTTAAATCATAACAGTAATATTTTTTTATAAAAACAGTAATAACCCCCCCAGGGGTGCGCAGGGCCGGGTGCTCATCGGCGGCGGTGGAGCGGGGGAGGGTTGCGGTGGGTCGTCGGCGGCGGTGGAGCTAGCTAGCGGGGGAGGGTGCGGGTGGGATCGAGATCGAGATGGAGGGGGAATGCTGGCGAGGTGGGATACGATCGAGATGAGGGGGATCGAGATCGAGTGTCCATGAAATTTAAAAATATTCATGATAGTTCAAAAAGTGCCCATGAAATACAATCGAGAAATGAAGGTACGATTTAAATATAATCGATCATAGCCAGCTATCTGTTCACAATCTTTTTGCCCTTCTTTTTCGCAAATGGAGTTCTTCTGTGGAACGGACGCCTTTAGGTAGGGTGGTCCTGCTTCTTCTTGTGGTGTATGCTGCTAATTCATCATCATCGTCATGTTCGATCCTCGGGTCACCATACTTGTCGAAGTCTTGCTCATTGGCTACTCCATCCATTCCGATGATCTTCCTTTTGCCTCTCCTGACGACAACATGATTGGGCTTTGACAGGTCGGTAATGAAGAAGCATTGGTCCACTTGGGAAGCCAGTACCCATGGCTCATTTTTCGCGGTGACGTTTGCGCCCGCGGTCTTGGATTTGGCTTCGGGTATAACCATGGTGGTGAAATACCGGTCTTCTTTTAGGATGCTCTTGGCCCATCTGACACAGAACATCGGGACCTTCTCTCCAGCGTAGCTCAGCTCCCAGATCTTCTCGATCCTTCCGTAGTATCTGTCCTTGTCATTACCGGTGTAGGATTCCATCGTTACCCCGGAGTTCTGATAACCATCACTCTTCATGTCCTTGGCCTCGGTGTGGAATGTGTAGCCGTTGATATCGTACGCCTCATAGGTCATCAGGTTGTGCTCGGCGCCCTGTGACAAGGCGAATATGAGTTGTTCTTCCGCGGAAGAATCCTCATGTAAAGGGTACGACAGAAGCTTCTGCTTGAACCAACGCGTGAAACATGAGTTGTGCTCTTTGAGTATATCTCTGTCCGTCCTCTGTTGGCCTCGGTCATTGTACGTCTTCTTAATAAAGGTTTTGTGCTGTACCACCCAAGGATCGACCACGTCTATGTGTTGTAGCGCGACTAGGTTTGCTCTTTCAAAGTCGGCGAGTCGACCCTCGAAGTCGACATGCATTTCGCGACGACCCTCACGGTGACCCCATCCAGCGAGCCTGCCGAGGTGCCTGTTGACGGGCAGACCAATGGGGTTCTCGATGCCTAGATAATTCGTGCAGTAGGAGATGCACTCTTCGGTCAGAAAGCCCCTGGCTATGCTTCCCTCTGGACGTGACATGTTGCGAACGTATCCTTTGATGACACCATTCATCCTTTCGAACGGCATCATGCTGTGCAGGAACGTCGGCCCAAGTTGGATGATATCGTCCACGATATGGACCAGCAGATGCACCATAACGTCGAAGAATGCGGGCGGGAAGTACATCTCAAGCTCGCATAGTATCACCACGATCTCTTCCTGTAGCCTTCTGAGTTGCCTCACGCCAACAGACTTCCGAGAGATGACGTCGAAAAAGTTGCATAGGCCAAATAGGGTTTCACGGACGTGCACGTCCATGATCCCATGGATTGCAACTGGAAGTATCTGCGTCATTAGCACGTGACAGTCGTGATACTTCATCCCGCTGAACTTCTGCTTCGCTGGGTCTAGGTATCTGCTTATCTTCCCCGCGTAACCGTAAGGAAGTTTTACTCCTACGAGGCAGGTGAAAAACTGCTCGATCTCCTCCTGACTTAGAGTGAAGCACGCGGGAGGGTAGTCATTTCCGGTCTTCTTGGCCTTCTTGCCTTTGCGACGACTTTCCGTGTCCTGCTTCGCCTCATCATCATCATGATCATCATATATAGTGTGAAGCTCCTGCCTGATGCCCATTGATTTCAAGTCTGCCCTTGCTTTCGGCCCATCTTTGGTCCTCTCTGGCATGTTGAGCAGGGTACCAAGCAGACTCTCGCACACGTTCTTCGTGATATGCATGACATCAAGGCTGTGAGGCACACGGTGGATCTTCCAGTACGGCAAGTCCCAGAAAACAGACCTCGTTTTCCATACCTTCAGCAGCGGCTCTAGCGCCTTTCGCTTCTTTCCCGGCTCTGGCGCCTTTTGCTTCTTTCCCGGCAGTGGGCAGTCTTTCCAATTTTTCAACAGCTCGTCTATTTCCTCGCTGCTCCTCGTACGCGGGCGTCCTCGGGGTTCGGTTTCACCATCGAACAGATCCTTGCGTTTTCTCCACGGGTCATCGTCGCGAAGCCACGCGAAGCCATCTTCGATGTCCCATGAACATGGTTTTCGAAGACCCGGGATCTCTATCTAGCTGGCGATACGTTGTGTCATCCATGCACCTGAGGCATCCAGAAAATCCGTGGACCACCTGCCCCGCGACATATCCGTAACAGAGATAGTCGTGCACCGTCGTGAGCAGCGCGGCTCTCATAGGGAAATATTCTTTCTCTGCGGCGTCCCACGTATTGGCTGGCGTTTTCCACAGCGTGTCAAGCTCCTCTTTCAGCAGCCCCAGATACAGATTGATGTCATTCCCTGGTTGTTTCGGTCCTTCAATTAGCATACTCATGTGAATGTACTTCCTCTTCATGCACAACCAGGGGGGAAGGTTGTACATCCACACAAACACAGGCCAGGTGCTATGTGTGCTTCTCTGGCTGCCAAACGGATTGACTCCATCGGTGCTCGCGCCCAGCACGATGTTCCTTGGATCGTTCCCAAATTCTGGGTCTCCGAAGTTCAACGCTTGCCACTGGCTCGCATCCTTAGGGTGACTCAGCATCTTGTCTTTTTTATCTATCTCCGGATCATTTGCGTCATCTTCTCGCTTCTTCTCCTCCCTATCTGCGTGCCAACGTAGGAGCTTTGCTACCTTAGGGTCTGCGAAATACCACTGCAGACGAGGAGTGATCGGAAAGTACCACACCACTTTTCGAGGAGCTTTCTTCCTCTTCTTGTATCGAGTGACGCCGCACACCGGACATATGGTAGACTCCGCGTGCTCGTCCCGATAAATGATGCAATTGTTCATGCACACATGGTATTTCACGTGCGGTAAATCTAGAGGACACACGATTTTCTTCGCCTCCTCCAAACTGGTCGGGCACTTGTTCCCCTTGGGAAGACGTTCGTGTCAGAATGACATGTTCTCGTCGAAGCATGCGTCGGTCATTTTGTGTTTTACCTTCATCTCCAGAGCCATGAGCGTTACTTTCAGGCGGGTATCCTCGGGCCTGCATCCTTCATACAATGGAGTAACCGCGTCTAACTCAAGTTGATCCATCTTGGCTTTCTCTCGGGCGGCAGCTCTTGCGTTATCCGTCTGCTTGAGAAGCAGCTCTTGAATATGAGGGTCCTGCACCCAGCCCATCGATGGTCCAGCGTCGTCTGCTCCGCCGGCATCATCATCTTCATGATCATGCCCGTCGTCTGCTCCGGCATCTTCCTCATCATCATGTCCTGCATCTTCTACATGATGACTGTGTACAGCATCACCGTCGTGATCATCTCCTGGGGATTCTTCGTCTTCTCGCCCGCCCGAGCCGCAGTGGTTGTCTTGCTGCCCTTCCTCATTTCTTGCCCGGCCCCCATGGACGACTTCGTAGTCATCTTCATCACCTTGCCACCGATAGCCATCCATGAAACCACGCAAGAGCAGGTGGTCCCGCACCTGCCCGGATTCCGGGTCCGCAATAAGGCTCTTCAGCTTGCATCTTCGACACGGACATCTTATCTCCGTCTCGTTCTTTTGAAGCATCTCGGCCTTCGCAGACCTCAAAAACCTATTCACGATGCCTTCGGTCATCATGCGGACCATGGTCGCCTGCGGGGTAGAGCAAAACCATATTTTAGAACCAAGAAAAAATTTGGCATGACTTTCCCTAAAAATAGGACCAAAAAGAATGCTTAATGCCAAAATTCTCGCCGAAACGGAAATGAATCAACATTCCGGCAAAATATTGGCAACTATCGTATTTTAAATACCGGTACACCTCCAAACACAAACACATATGCAACACCACAAACATATGCAACACCACGAACATACATAGATCTAGCTAGGCCATAAAAAGTGCATGTGCACATTGTTGTAGGGAGAACAACATAAATATAGCTTTCCCCCTTACTTACCTATCAAAACAAGGTAATTTAACCACTTAAATTGAATGAATCTATGGTGGAAATGAGGTGAAAAAGAGGAGGCACCCGAGACAAGGAGGAGGTGGAGAGAATGAAGTGGGGAGAAAGTGAGTGTGGGTAGGAGAGGCTGTCCAAAATATCTTGTTGCTGCCCACTTACTAATGGCGCACCAACTCTAAATGCGCCATTAGTAATCCAGGTTACTAATGGCGCACCTCCTGGTGGTGCGCCATTAGTAGTTTTGCAAAAAAAAAATACTAATGGCGCACTGTCCCACAGTGCGCCATTACTAGTTTAAACTAGTAATGGCGCACGGTGGAACAGTGCGCCATTAGTAGTTTTGCAAAAAAGGGAATAAAAAATATAATAAAAAAAAACATTAGTGGCGCACTTTCCGGCAGGTGCGCCATTACTAGTTACAACTAGTAATGGCGCACTGTGTCCGGATGCGCCATTAGTATGTTTGGACAGGCGCACTAGTTAAAAAAAAATTTGATACTAATGGCGCACCCGGGGCCAGGTGCGCCATTAGTAGTTTCAACTCTAATGGCGTATCAGAAGGTGGTGCGCCATTAGTATATACTAATGGCGCACCGCTTGTCTGGTGCGCCATTAGTGTCAATCCCATCTATAGCCCTTTTTCTAGTAGTGACACGTGAACCTGATAGAGATATGAGATCCTAGTCCTTAACCCACGTAGGAAATAAGAGGATGACTCAGATCAGAAGGCATAAGGTAAAGGAGTAAAAAGAGCCTTACGTTCCCTTCCACAATCAATTCCCTTATATAACTAAAGCATTTCTAGACTCGACTTCGACCAGTTTGGCTTGGTAATCCTACAGGCAGTCATGCTCAGATACCAAAGCTATCAGGACCTCGATCCTAAGTCACACCGATCTAGCATGTAACACATCATATCATTTTGCGGCCTCACGCACGGTATTCCCGCGGGTGCCACCTTACCTGGCCCGGGACCGTTTGCGCCTTTTGGCTCACGTATATGATAGTGTCGCTAGCATCCATATGACAGAGAACCCGGGCCAACATGACTAGTCGTGAACCCAAAGTGGCGCTAACTTACAGGGACAGGCATACATGAACCATCATCGAACGTGTCGGTCATTAGCGTGTGAATCCGGGCTGTAGCAACTGGGCTAACAGGACTCCGGGAACCCGGGCTGTAGCAGGCTAGCAGGACTCCGAAAGTCACCCCGTGACATTTCCCCGAAGGGACAGACAGATGAACAAAGTGGATCACATGCCGGCCAGTCTAAGTGTTCCGGAGCAGTAGTAACTGGGCTAGCAGGACTACGGTGAACCGGGCTATAGCAGACTACCATGACTCAGTGGAAGCACTAGACTACATTTCCCCATAAGAGAGGTGATGTCTACTACACAACCTTCTTCTTGTAGACATTGTTGGGCCTCCAAGTGCAGAGGTTTGTATGACCGTAGTAAATTTCCCTCAAGTGGATTACCTAAGGTTTATCAATCCGTAGGAGGCGTAGGATGAAGATGGTCTCTCTCAAGCAACCCTGCAACCAAATAACAAAGAGTCACTTGTGTCCCCAACACACCCAATACAATAGTAAATTGTATAGGTGCACTAGTTCGGCGAAGAGATGGTGATACAAGTGCAATATGGATAGTATATAAAGGTTTTTGTAATCTGAAAATATAAAAACAGCAAGGTAACTAATGATAAAAGTGAGCACAAATGGTATTGCAATGCGTTGAAACAAGGCCTAGGGTTCATACTTTCACTAGTGCAAGTTCTCTCAACAATAATAACATAATTGGATCATATAACTTTCCCTCAACATGCAACAAAGAGTCACTCCAAATTCACTAATAGCGGAGAACAAACGAAGAGATTATGGTAGGGTACGAAACCACCTCAAAGTTATCCTTTCTGATCGATCTATTCAAGAGTCCGTAGTAAAATAACATGAAGCTATTCTTTCCGTTCAATCTATCATAGAGTTCGTACTAGAATAACACCTTAAGACACAAATCAACCAAAACCTTAATGTCACCTAGATACTCCAATGTCACCTCAAGTATCCGTGGGTATGATTATACGATATGCATCACACAATCTCAAATTCATCTATTCAAACCAACACAATGTACTTCAAAGAGTGCCCCAAAGTTTCTACCAGAGAGTCAAGACAAAAACCTGTGCCAAACCCTATGCATAGATTCATGGGCGGAACTCGCAAGTTGATCACCAAAACATATATCAAGTGGATCAATAGAATACCCCATTGTCACCACGGGTATCCCACACAAGACATACATCAAGTGTTCTCAAATCCTTAAAGACTCAATCCGATAAGATAACTTCAAAGGGAAAACTCAATCCATTACAAGAGAGTAGAGGGGGTGAAACATCATAAGATCCAATTATAATAGCAAAGCTTGCGATATATTAAGATCGTACCACCTCAAGAACATGACAGAGAGAGATCAAACACATAGCTACTGGTACATACCCTCAGCCCTGAGGGTGAACTACCCCTCCTCGTCATGGAGAGCGCCGTGATGATGAAGATGGCCACCGGTGAGGGATTCCCCCCTCCAGCAGGGTGCTGGAACGGGTCTAGATTGGTTTTCGGTGGCTACGGAGGCTTCTGGCGGCGGAACTCCCGATCTATTCTGCTCCTCGATGGTTTTAGGGTATATTGGTATATATAGGAGGAAGTAATACGCCAGGGGAGCCACGAGGGGCCCATGAGGGTGGAGGGCACGCCCAGGGGGGGTGGGCGTGCCCCCTGCCTCGTTGCTTCCCTTACGTACACCCCAAGTCTTCTGGATTGCTTCCGTCCCAAAAATAACTCTCCTGAAGGTTTCATTCGTTTGGTCTCTGTTTGTGTCGGGGATATACCACGCGGTATGACCCGGCCGGATGTATGACCCGACCGGACTTGGCGATTCACAGGTGACCCACCATGACTTGGCGACTCACTAAGTGACACGCCCGGATCTCTCCACTCACTGATGACCCGGCCGAGCCAGGTGTTTCATTGATGACCCGGCCAGTGGGTTAGAGGAGCGACAAGACTCGGAGGTCCAGTAGGCGGTTCAAGGAAGGCCGGCTTAAGAGGAAAGCATAAGGAATATTCTCTTATAAAGGAAGCAAGACTAGGACTCCACTTGTAATAGAGTAATCCTAATCCTAATAGGACTAGTCATGTAAGCCACCCCTTCAACATATATAGGAGGGGCAAGGCACCCCAAGAGGGCAAGTTCCACAAGTTTGATAAGTTAGGGTTAGACAGACAAATCAATAGCTTTCGAGATAGAGGTAGCGAAACCTCGCCCTTGTAACCGTGAGCATCATCATCATCAATATTAATGAAGCAGGATGTAGGCTTTTACCTCCACCGTGAGTGGCCGAACCTGGGTAAAACATCGCGTCTCTCTTCCCGCTCAACCCCTCTCAAGATACCACATAGATGCGTTGGCCTCACGACTAAGTCCTCACATTAGGACATCTGCCGTGACAATTCCACGACAATTGGCGCCCACCGTGGTGTTGAGTTCTTGGAGGGATCTCTTTCAGGGATCGAGAAGTTCGCAAATTTCCGGATTAAAGAAACTGGCTCGAAAAGATCTACATCATCTCCGAGTTTGTTGGTCGAAATCAAATTCCGAGATCATCTAATACCTGTCTCAGGTGGAAAATTGAAGGGATTACAGGCGCTGCCATGGGCGTTCTTCCTGGTCTAATCTACCCAGTTGTTATCTGTCGTCGGTGGAATTATTTTTTCTATCAAAATCAGTGTTGGTCTTGCTTAAAGATCGAACTTGGAAGAATTTTTGTGGACGGTGTCTCGCACACCACCATGAAGCGGATCCAATCTACATCTACACACGCGTCCTCGGACAGCGCATCAAGTCAGGCTAAGCCGACGATGACTCGATCTGCCAAAATCTCCTGGTGCCTGCGGTCAAGACTCCTCCTGAGACCTCTTTCAGAACAGCTTTAGACTCGCCTCGTGGAGAGCAAAGGAAAGAGCTGTAGTTCGGGAGCAGTGTACCACTACGAGTAGTACTAATAAACAATTCAACAGAGGGATACTGGTACTTGGTGTCATAACCTTACGTGGAGCGTCGATTAAAAAAAGAGGGGTGGTTCATGTACGCACATCTTGGATGGGATTAGTAGTACTTCTTGGTAGCTTGGAATAGCATGTACTACTACTTGGGTCAGTAAATGGTCAAGGTGGTCGTAACAATGGAGCTCGCACCTACAGCGGTGCCGTAAGTCGCAAGGTCCGGTCAGGTTTCATTATCATCGCAGCTCGAACCGGCGATGTAGTTATTATCAAACATCAAAATCTACTTCAGCCTAGCCGGAGGAGTGCAAAGGATTTCGTCCATGAAACCTAAGTTTCGAAGTCGCAAACGTACCAAGACCAAAAAGGAATTTATGATGCAAGTCAAGCTTCAGTGGACCAGCGAAAAAAAAGTTACAGCGACGCGAAGCTTAATTGTTTCAAACGCCTGCTACCGCTGCCCTGAGCCGCCGCAGCCTTGTCGCAAGCCGGCCCTGATTCTAAGTTGCCAAACGCCCCGTTCTGCCTCTGCTGAGAAGACCCCGCCGCAGCCAAACTGGCCACGACCTGTGGCTAGTCTGGAGTCTGGACCCCGCCACCCGTCCGAGTCGCCGCCGCGCCCCGTCTCCCGTCCGAGTCACTGTCAGCACTTGCCGCGTCTGGGTGCGTCTACATCAAGCGAAAAAGTTGCCAAAGCCTGCAGGGACTGTACTTGATTGACTGGTTGAGGATCTTCGTCGAGCGTAGGCCGCTGCTATGAGCAGCCGCTTCATCTCACGGGCGCTGAGGCCCGCCACCTCCACTGTTGTCGAGCCGCTGCGGCCGCCCGGTGGACTTCGTCGGTATAGGCCTTGTGCCCTCGCCTCATCTTGAGAGCCACTAGCGCCAAGACCAAGTCAAAGGTCAACAGTGATGGAGATTGCGACGAACAGGTCTTCGAGCAAGAGAGCATATTTTGGCCATTCAAAAGGCCACTGAATCGCTGCATCCAACATCCCCTAGCGCTATGGTGTCAGTAGCACAACGTTTTGCATTGCTATTAACTCGGAAGGGGAGAGCCGTCGGGGTCATGTTGAGCCGCTTCTGCCGCATTGAATCGCTGGTCTGCCTGAGTTGCCATTGTTGTGATTGAAGGGATCATCCGTCATCCGAACAAATCAGGTGATATTCATCTAAAGATTATTTTTTTAACACATATTGTTTTTATCAAAGAACAATTACTTGGTTTGTGATATTCTTTCGCAGGACCATTACAAAAGGTGTTGCAAAGAGGGCCATCATTATTTTTGCGCTAGCACTTGTTGGTGTTGTGCTGCTTGAGGGATACATGCGCAAGTCGCCGCTCCCGCTACATCAACACAACGCAATTAACTCATCCATCCGCACCGGCTTACAACACCGCGGCCGATTCATTTGTCCGTGCCGCCTCTGATGCTGCGGTCGTTTTACTGCATGCCCTGCGGTCCGGCCTATTCAACGTGCCGGGTTGACTAACGAACACCGCCGAGGATCATAAATACATCAGGATATTTGGTCACTGCAAGAGCGGTAATGACTCACCCGCGTCCATACTACCTCTAATGTTGCGGTTGTTTTTTTTTGTCTGCCTCCGTGGTTTGGTGTATGTCAACATAATGCGGCTAACTTGCCCGTTCGCACGGTTCACCGTGTCGCTTCATCGTGGTGGTCAACTAATCATCAACTCTGCGGCGGATAAATTCTGCCATGATATGTCAGGTGAGATCCATCCAGTATATTTTTTATTGCTTTCTTTAAAAGAGCAATTACTATGGCTTGCAAGTTCTCCAGTGCAGGGCAAGTTATATCACTGAGATGTTGAATGACTCATACCGGTTTATATCACGGTCAAATATGGAGAATCTCAAGACAACTCCTCGAGTCGTCTTAAGACTCGGGGGCTACAATGACATGACTCAGCGAAATTGGTTGGTGTCAGTGAATTCAAGAACTCCGGGTCATTGGAGGGAAGATAACCCGGTTCCGGAGGCTACCGCCATATTGGTAAAAATTTAAAGGCCGTCAGAAAATTTCTGGCTCACAATGATGCTTCGGTTTACAATCCGGCTCAAGGTAAACCTATCTCCCACAAAGCTTTGAAGCTCTAAATATCCGGTTTAAAAAGAATTCATCTCTCGCAAGTTTGAGTTTTCAGGAAAAATTACAGGGACCAAAGAGAGTTTGTTGCACAGCAAAACTCAAACTTAGGCACCCGGCGAGCACAGCTCAGAAATATATCACTTGGGGGCTTCCAGCTTATTGAGCTAAGCTATGATTACCCTTTGATCTGGCTCATAGCGACATTTACAGGTCATTTGGGGGCTTCCTGTTCAAACATAGGTCATATTCGAACCAAAGAGAACATAGCTGTCGGTACCCTCTTGATCGGCGCAATGCCAAACTCACTAGGGGGCTTCTTGATCGTATTCGAATCATAGCTTAACCCCTTTTGGGTCCGACTTGGATCGTATTCGAATCAGGGTCGTTAAGAACCTCTCAAGGTCATTTGGGGGCTTCCTGTTCAAACATAGGTCGTATTCGAACCAAAGAGAACATAGCTGTCGGTACCCTCTTGATCGGCGCAACGCCAAAGCCACTGGGGGCTACATGATCGTATTCGAATCCTAGCTTAACCCCTTTGGTCTGGTTTACTGATCGTATTTGAATCAGAAGCCTCAAATTCTTCTTTCTATTTTGCTTAAGTTTTTTGAAAATAGTCTTTTTGGGTTTGTCTTGAGACTTTTTGTTCATATCTGAGGCATATATGTGGTTTCGATTAACCCGGCTTGACTTTGGATGATAAGTCGCCATATATGACAATCATAAACATTTGGAAGTTTTTTGCTTCTAAAGATTGGGTTATCACCCTTACTGCACAGGTATCCTAAACCGGTAGTACGATTCAATATCACAGGAACCGGTTTTTCAAACTGGGTTATATTATTAAAATAGCCAACATGGCTGGATTTTTATTATGGTTATCAATAACCAATATTACGATTGAGGTTTTCAAAGTTTCTTCAGTGCAATGGATATTATTTTATCAATGGATATAATTTATTCTACAATGGAAGGAATAGTCCCGAGTCGCTGCAGGCTTACGACCCGACACTTGGGGGCTACATTATTCAAGTTGAGATTACATCAAATATGCAAGTCCCATGTCACTGCCAGCATGCACCATGGCACTTGGGGGCTAATGCAAAGTCATTTTTACTGGCCTTATTGAAGACCCGACTCATCACATTGTAATGAGCCGGCCCTTTGAGGCTACCAATTGCTCCTATCAACAATTTAAGGTACACAAATCTTAAATCCATTATATTGAAAGGTCCACTACTCAGTTGGAAGAGTACAAAGCTCTTAACCTTATGGACGTGGGTTCAAGCCCCATGGAGGGGATTACGGCATATGATATTATTTTCAAGGAAATATATATAAAGTCCCAGCTCAAGATTATTTTACTGGGCTGGCCCTTGGAGGCTACATGTTGCTGCTCAAATCTACATTTACAAAGTCCCTGCTCATTATTGCATAATGACCCGGCCCTTGGGGGCTACACCGGTTGAAGTTTTTGTGAGCATAAGATAATTACAAGTCCCAGGTTGATGCAAGCATGACAACCCGTCACTTGGGGGCTACAGGTAACATGGATATAAGGAGAAATAGTTTCGAATTCTCAGTTTTGAGCAAATCGAATTGACCTGATGTCACCAATCATTATGACCCAGTGTCTGCAACAATCATAGCCCGGCGTTATCAATAATTATGACCCAGTGTCAGCAACAATTATGACTCGGTGCCATCAAGATTTACAAACCGGCAATTTTGGTGATATTAAACCGACAAGTTCTACATCTTTAAACCGACTGCATATCAGATGAGTATTTCAAGACCAATATTTCTTAAGCCGGAGCTTTGGAAGCCGACTCAAGTGGATTATTCTTCACAATATTTCTCTACAAGAGACCAATGCCATCAAATTGACTCTGAAGCTGGCCTATTGACCCGGACTTTTCAAAAGAAGTATCTGGATTTTTTGCATTGACAAAGTTGAAACATATCTAGTAAATAATATTTTCTATGAGATCATGGACATGTAGATATCAACAAGGAAATGACAAAGACTTAATGATGATCAAGTGTCGGCTTACAAGAATTTTCTAACCCGGAGCACAACCTGCCAAATTTGTTCTTGTGTTTATTTTGCAGGATCAGTTTAACATGGATAAATCCAAATTAAACTGGGGGCTAATCTGGGGGATATACCCCGTGGTATGACCCGGCCGGATGTATGACTCGGCCGGACTTGGCGACTCACAGGTGACCCACCATGACTTGGCGAGTCACTAAGTGACACGCCTGGATCTCTCCACTCACTGATAACCCAGCTGAGCCAGGTGTCTCATTGATGACCGGACCAGTGGGTTAGAGGAGCGACAAGACCCGGAGGTCCAGTAGGCGGTTCAAGGAAGGCCGGCTTAAGAGGAAAGCATAAGGAATATTCTCTTATAAAGGAAGCAAGACTAGGACTCCACTTGTAATAGAGTAATCCTAATCCTAATAGGACTAGTCATGTAAGTCGCCCCTTCAACATATATAAGGAGGGGCAAGGCACCCCAAGAGGGACAAGTTCCACAAGTTTGATAAGTTAGGGTTAGACAGACAAATCAATAGCTTTCGAGATAGAGGTAGCGAAACCTCGCCCTTGTAACCGTGAGCATCATCATCATCAATATCAATGAAGCAGGATGTAGGCTTTTACCTCCACCGTGAGGGGCCGAACCTGGGTAAAACATCGCGTCTCTCTTCCCGCTCAACCCCTCTCAAGCTACCACATAGATGCGTTGGCCTCACGACTAAGTCCTCACACTAGGACATCTGTCGTGACAATTTGACGACAGTTTGATATTCCTTTTTTGCGTAACACTGAAACAAGGGAAAAAACAGAAACTGGCACTAGGCTCTGGGTTAATAGGTTAGTCCCAAAAATAATATAAAAGTGTTTATTAAAGCCCATAAACATCCGAAATAGATAATATAATAGCATGAATACTTCATAAATTATAGATACGTTGGAGACGTATCAGCACCCCCAAGCTTAATTCCTGCTCGACCTCGAGTAGGTAAATGATAAAAGAAATAATTTATGAAGTGTGAATGCTAGCAAGTGCACAAGTTTGATCAATGATAATTTCAATCACCTTTGCTAGCATTATTATATATCATAACAGTAGCTCATCTCATAAAGCTTCTCATGATCAAGTAACAAGCTATTCACATGTTAAAGTATAGATCATAAACTTTCTTGAAAACTAACAAACCGTGTTATCAGTCATCAAACAATTACAATTCATCTTATTTTCAGGAAGAGTCCATGTCAGAGCTTTGATTTAGCAAACTCCACATACTCAACTATCATTTAGTCTTTCACAATTGCTAACACTCACACGATATTTATGGGTTCAAAGTTTTAATCAGACACAAAGAAAGATAGGGGCTTATAGATTCGCCTCCCAAACTTTTACCTCAAGGGTAATGTCAACAATAATAGTTCATGATGGCTTACATCCAATTGGATATATATATCAGAATCTTTCCAACACGAGGTGCTTGCCAAAGGATAAAATGAAAAAAAGGAAAGGTGAAGATCACCATAACTCTTGCATAAGGTAAAAGAAAATAATAAAAGATAGGCCGTTCGCAGAGGGAAGCAGAGGTTTCCATGCGCTTTTATAGTTGGATGCACAAAATCTTAATGTGAGGGAACGTCACTTTATATTGCCACTTGTGATAGGGACCTTTATTATGCAGTCCGTCGCTTTTATTTCTTCCATATGACAAGATCGTATAAAGCTTATTTTCTCCACACTAAAAGATCATACATATTTAGAGAGCAATTTTTATTGCATGCACCGATGACAACTTACTTGAAGGATCTTAATCAATCCATAGGTAGGTATGGTGGACTCTCATGGTAATACTGGTTTAAGGGATGTTTGGAAGCACAAGTAGTATTTCTACTTGGTGCAAAGAATTTGGCTAGCATGAGGGGGAAAGGCAAGCTCAACGTGTTGGGCGATCCATGACAATATACTTTATTTCGAATATAAGAAAACATAACCCATTACGTTGTCTTCCTTGTCCAACATCAACCTTTTAGCATGTCATATTTTAATGAGTGCTCCCAATTACAAAAGATGTCCAAGCTAGTATATTTATATGTGGAATCTCTCTTTCTTTAATATTCTTTCATGAATTATTCAAGTGACCAATACAACGTTTGCTAACCTTCAATAAATTTACCACCTCTACTTCTTATATGTAAAGTCATTACTCCCCATGGGATAAGCATATGAAACAAATATAATTTCAGATTTATGACATTCAAATCATTCAACCATTTACTCATAGGATACAAGTGAGGCACACGAGTAAATGACAAACTACTCCAAAAAGATATAAGTGAAGATCAATGAGTAGTTAAATAATTATGTAGCTATGTGAAGACTCTCCCTCATTTAAGAATTTCAGATCTTGATATTTTATTCAAACAGCAATCAAAACAAAGTAAACTGACATGCTAAGAATAGCAAACATCATGTGAGGAAGCAAAAACTTAGGATCAACCGAAACTAACCGATAGTTGTTGAAGAAGAAAGGTGGGGTGCCAACCGGGGCATCCCCAAGATTAGACTCTTGAGACTTCTTGAAATATTATCTTGGGATGCCTTGGGAATTCCCAAGCTTGAGCTTTTGTGTCTCCTTAATTCCTCTCATATCACGATCTCCCTAAATCTCAAAAGTTTCATCCACACAAAACTCAACAAGGACTCGTGAGATAAGTTAGTATAAACCAATGCAAAAACCTTATCATACTCTACTGTAGAAAATCATTAAAATTATTATTCAACATTTCATACTAAATGCCTCTGCATATTTAATAGTCCTATCCTCAGATAGAATCATTAAAGAAGCAAACATATGCAAACATAACAGCAATCTGCCTAAACAGGACAACCTGTAAAGAGTGCAGCAAGATCCATACTTCCCTACCTCCAAAAATTATGAAAGAAAATTCCCACTGTAGTAAATTTACCAGAGCTTATTATGAAAAAGGTTTTAACATTTTATCACATTCTGACTTTTCTAGGGAATTTTTGCAACAGTGGTAAACTTTATGTTTTCAAACAGCAACATGTGGACTTGTAAAATAGGCATAGTAAAGGCTATCAATACCACTTTTATTGAAATAAAAGATGAAAAAACATTGTTCTAAATAACATAAAGCAAATCCTAACAAAATAAATTGACACTCCTAGCAAAACAAATATTATGTGGTGAATAAAAATATAGCTCCAAGTAAACTTACCGATGAACGAAGACGAAAGAGGGGATGCCTTCCGGGGCATCCCCAAGCTTAGGCTCTTTTTTATCCTTGAATATTTCCTTGGGGTGCCTTGGGCATACCCAAGCTTAAGATCTTGCCACTCCTTATTCCATAATCCATTGGATCTTCACCCAAAACTTGAAAACTTCACAACACATAACTTAACAGAAAACTCGTAAGCTCCGTCAGCGAAAGAAAAGAAAACAACACTTCAAGGTACTGTAATGAACTCATTATTTATTTATATTGGTGTTAAACCTACTTTATTCCAACTTCTCTATGGTTTTTAAACTCTTTTACTAGCCTTAGATTCATTAAAATAAGCAAACAACACACGAAAAACAGAATCTGTCAAAAACAGAACAGTCTGTAGTAATCTGTAACTAACGCAAACTTATGGAACCCCAAAAATTCTAGAATAAATGCTGGACGTGAGGAATTTATCTATTAATCATATTAAAAAAGAATTAACTAAATATCACTCTCCAATAAAAAATGGCAGAAATTCTCGTGAGCGCTAAAGTTTCTGTTGTTTACAGGAAGATCAACAAGACTTTCCCCAAATCTTCCCAACGGTTCTACTTGGCACAAACACTAATTAAGACATAAAAACTCAATAATAACAGAGGCTAGATAATTTATTTATTACTAAACAGGAACAAAAATCAAATAACAAAAATAAAATTGGGTTGCCTCCCAACAAGCGCTAACGTTTAACGCCCCTAGCTAGGCATGATGATTTCAACGATGCTCACATAAAAGATAAGAATTGAAACATAAAGAGAGCATCATGAAGAATATGAGTAGCACATTTAAGTGTAACCCTCTTCCTGTGCATAGGGATTTTGTGAGAAAACAATTTATGGGAGCAACAATCAACTAGCATAGGGAGGCAAAACAAGCATAACTTTAAAACTTTAAGCACATAAAGAGGAAACTTGATATTATTGCAATTCCTACAAGCATATATTCCTCCCTCATAATAATTTTCAGTAGCATCATGAATGAATTCAACAATATAACCAGCACCTAAAGCATTCTTTTCATGATCTACAAGCATAGAAATTTTACTAACTCTCCACATAAGCAAAATTCTTCTCATTCGGAATAGTGGGAGTATCATAAGAGACTCGAATACTATAAATTGTTTCCACATTAAAAGAGTAATGTTCAGAAAAAGGGTAATCATAATCATGACAAGTTTTATAAATATATTCATCACTACTTTTTATAGCATATGTATCATCACAATAATTATCATAAGTAGCAACTTTGTTCTAATCATAATCGATTGAAACCTCTTCCAAGATAGTGGAATCATCACTAAATAAATCATGACCTCTCCAAATCCACTTTCATAATTATCATAATAAGATTCAACATCTTCCAAAATAGTGGGATCATTAGTTCCTAAAGTTGACACTCTTCCAAACCCACTTTCATCAATATAATCATCATAAGTAGGAGGCATGCTATCATCATTATAAATTTGCATATCAAAACTTAGGAGACTAAAAATATCATCTTCATTAAATGTAGCATCCCCAAGCTTGGGACAAACATTAATTGCAGCAAATATATTCTAAAAAATGTCATTCTCATCAAACATAGCATCCCCAAGCTTGGGCCTTTTCATATCATAAGCATAATCACTCTCATCATTATAGTATGAATAGCACCAATAGTATAGCAATTATCATCGTCAAAATGAGTAATAGGAGCAACATTATTTGGGAGAGATACCTTTCTAACTTTGCTTCTCCGTCTTTTCTTTTTCTTCTTCACATCATGTGTGGGTTCAACCCTCGTTTTGGAGCTCCTTATTAATGAGTTTGGTTGAATAGAAGGCTCCTCCTCGTTACCTGATTCATCATAAGAAATAATAGGAGGATTTGGGAAGTCTCTTCCCTTTCATTAGTATTCTCTTCATCTTCTATTTGTTTTCTTTTCTTTATGTAATTGGCAATATAAGGATTTTCAATACAATTCACCGCACAATACATATAAATTTCCTCTAGATCAAAATCAAGAAGTTTATCACGGGCAAATACTGGAAGATAGTTAGTTATACATTTCATTTCTTCATAACCCATAAGCAAACTAAGTTCATTATGATGTGCAAGGGAAATCAAGTCATCACAATATTCGAAAACGATTAGATGATGAAACAATTTGCATCGGATGGTTAAATGACCACGTTCATTGCAAAGTTCATAAGTACGGCTAAGAAAATTTGAATTTTCAGCACAAACATCTAGCCTTTCTTGCAACCATTTAGTTTCTAAGTACTTATGCCTCTTGCAAAATCTATCTTCCCTAATTGGTGTGTACTTGCAACTCTATGCACTCCACAAAAATCGACATGCTTATAAGAGACATTCTCATCATGACTAGTGCAATCATCATTAGTACTATGGATATTCAAAGAGTTCATACTAATAACATTGCAATCATGCTCATCATTCAAAGATTTAGTGCCAAACATTTTAAGCATTCTTCTTCTAACTTTGGCACAATTTTCCTTTCCATCATACTCATGAAAGATATTAAAAAGATGAAGCGTATGAGGCAAACTCAATTCCATTTTTTTGTAGTTTTCTTTTATAAACTAAACTAGTGATAAAACAAGAAACAAAAAGATTCGATTGCAAGATCTAAAGATATACCTTCAAGCTAACCTCCCTGGCAACGGCGCCAGAAAAGAGCTTGATGTCTACTACACAACCTTCTTCTTGTAGACGTTGTTGGGCCTCCAAGTGCAGAGGTTTGTAGGACAATAGCACATTTCCATCAAGTGGATGACCTAAGGTTTTATCAATCCGTAGGAGGCGTAGGATGAAGATGGTCTCTCTCAAGCAACCCTGCAACCAAATAACAAAGAGTCTCTTGTGTCCCCAACACACCCAATATAATGGTAAATTGTATAGGTGCACTAGTTCGGCGAAGAGATGGTGATACAAGTGCAATATGGATAGTAGATAATGGTTTTTGTAATCTGAAAATATAAAAACAGCAAGGTAACTAATGATAAAAGTGAGCACAAACGGTATTGCAATGCGTTGAAACAAGGCCTAGGGTTCATACTTTCACTAGTGCAAGTTCCCTCAACAATAATAACATAATTGGATCATATAACTATCCCTCAACATGCAACAAAGAGTCACTCCAAAGTCACTAATAGCGGAGAACACGAAGAGATTATGGTAGGGTACGAAACCACCTCAAAAGTTATCCTTTCTGATCGATCTATTCAAGAGTCTGTAGTAAATAACATGAAGCTATTCTTTCCGTTCAATCTATCATAGAGTTCGTACTAGAATAACACCTTAAGACACAAATCAACCAAAACCCTAATGTCACCTAGATACTCCAATGTCACCTCAAGTATCCGTGGGTATGATTATACGATATGCATCACACAATCTCAGATTCATCTATTCAAACAACACAAAGTACTTCAAAGAGTGCCCCAAAGTTTCTACCGGAGAGTCAAGACGAAAACGTGTGCCAACCCCTATGCATAGGTTCATGGGCGGAACCCGCAAGTTGATCACCAAAACATACATCAAGTGGATCAATAGAATACCCCATTGTCACCACGGGTATCCCACGCAAGACATACATCAAGTGTTCTCAAATCCTTAAAGTCTCAATCCAATAAGATAACTTCAAAGGGAAAACTCAATCCATTATAAGAGAGTAGAGGGGGAGAAACATCATAAGATCCAACTATAATAGCAAAGCTCGCGATATATCAAGATCGTGCCACCTCAAGAACACGAGAGAGAGAGAGAGATCAAACACATAGCTACTGGTACATACCCTCATCCCCGAAGGTGAACTACTCCCTCCTCGTCATGGAGAGCGCCGGGATGGTGAAGATGGCCACCGGTGAGGGATTCCCCCCTCCGGCAGGATGCCAGAACGGGTCTAGATTCGTTTTCGGTGGCTACGGAGGCTTCTGGCGGCGGAACTCCCGATCTATTCTGCTCCTCGATGGTTTTAGGGTATATTGGTATATATAGGAGGAAGAAATATGTCAGGGGAGCCATGAGGGGCCCACGAGGGTGGAGGGCGCGCCCAGGGGGGTGGGCGCGGCCCCCTGCCTTGTGCCTTCCTCGTTGCTTCCCTTACCTACACCCCACGTCTTCTAGATTGCTTCCGTTCCAAAAATAACTCTCCCGAAGGTTTCATTCCGTTTGGACTCCGTTTGATATTCCTTTTTTGCGAAACACTAAAGCAAGGGAAAAAACAGAAACTGGCACTGGGCTCTGGGTTAATAGGTTAGTCCCAAAAATAATATAAAAGTGTTTAGTAAAGCCCATAAACATCCGAAACAGATAATATAATAGCATGAATACTTCATAAATTATAGATACGTTGGAGACGTATCAAGAGGCTACCAAGGATAGACAACTAGGTCGTCGGATCCCACACATACCAAGCATTTCAAATCATACACACAATATGCTCGATATGTGCAAATACAACATGGCATCACAACAAAACTCTACAACTCAAAGTATTTATTCATTAGGCTCCGAGGAGCCAAGTATTACAAGCATGGGTCTCATGACCCCACATATAGAGCATACAAGCAACAAGCACATGCGGAAGCTTATCTTGTCTAAGTACAGACAACTACAAAAGAAAAAGGCTAAGAAGCCTGACTGTCTACAAGACCCTGCCGAGGGCACAAGATCGTAGCTGAGGTAACAAGCTAAACGTCTAAGACCACACAGAACTACTAGCGAGACTGAAGTCTCTCTGCAAAACATAAATTAAGCAAACGTGAGTACAAATGTACCCAGCAAGACTTCTATCAGAACTAACTACATATGCATCATTCTCAACAAAGGTATGGTGGGGTTTAACTGCAGCAAGCCAGCTTTGACTCAGTGCCTAACCTGAACTACTACTGCAAGTAACTGTTTGAGGTGGTGCACACAAGTCCAAATATTCACCAAATCAATACACCACTATGGATTCGCTCCCGTCTCCCTACGAGAACGCCATCCATAGCACTCACGCTTATCTTGCGCATTTTAGAGTATCCACCTTCACTTGTCTATGAACTGTACATGCAACCCAGAAGTCCTTTACCGCGGACGCAGCTATTCGAATAGATCATTTATAACCCTGCAGGGGTGTACTTGTTCACACACGCTCTCACCACTTACCACCTTGTACACGTCGTGTATCTCAGCAACCTTCAAGCGGAAGCCTGGCGAGAGAGTCGGCCTGACTAACCACACAAGTCTCTAGTCCAGGTTTATCGCCTATTTGGGTTCCATCCGTGAGGAGATCCGGCCGGGGTTTTGCTCACAGCCCCAAACGATGTGTGCAGGATTCCCCGAGACACCAAACGGGCGCCCGGTACACCGTGCCATGGTGTATCTACCACATCATAGCCCACCCCTAGGGTCAGCACTACGCACAACCTCCAACACATATCCTATAAACACTAGAAACTAGTTGCAACTCCTGGACAGAGATCAAGGCAATTAATAAGTCAAGAGAGTTAATTAAGGATCGCAATGTGTGGTAGTAGCTGTTCATGGATCACAAACACAGAACTCAGTTCCTGAGGACGGTTTCAATGAGACAACCCACCATGTACTCCTACATGGCCTCTCACCGCTACCTTTACCAAATCATGTTCACACACTTTGCTCACACACACAGTAGGACATGTTCATCACCATTCCAATTCATCCCCGATGAATCAGACCTGACTCAACTCTAAGCTGTAGCAGGCATGAAAAACAAGCATGAATGAGTAGGCACATCAGGGCTCAAACAACTCCTACTCATGTTAGTGGGTTTCATCTAGTTACTGTGGCAATGACAGGTCATGCAGAGGAAAGGGGTTCAACTACCGCATCATATAACAGTTGAATCATTGTTGTCCTAATGCAGTAAAAGAGAGCAGGAGTGAGAGAGTGGAATTGTATCAGAATGAACAAGGGTTTTTTGTTTGCCTGGCACTTCTGAAGATAATATAGCTCTTCATCGGTGTCATCGAACTCATCGTCGGAACGTCGTCTACTCAGAGGGGACAAATACTGGCAAACAAGGAAGAACACAATCAATGCAATGCACAATATGATGCATGATCATGACATGGCAATATGAGTGTGTTGGCCTAATGCAACTACAACCAAATGGGTTTGGGTCAGTTTGAATCAAAGGTTCAATCCCAAACTCAACTTATGAATTTAAATAGTGCCTTATCATGTTTTGCACTAAACAACAAGGTTAAGTTGCTTAAACATGCAAGAAACCAGTACAGATGGAAATGTTGGATTTTTCTGATCATTTTCATATAAAAAACTTTGCATTTGGAGTTAAAGATTAATTTCTATGATTTTTAGAAGCTTAGAGCATTTTCTGGAATTTCCTGAATATAAATAAATCCAGAAAATACTTTATTGCGTCAGCATTGCGTCACTATGACGTCAGTGGTCAACGGCGCGGTCCAGGTCAAACCTGACCAGTGGGTCCCGCATGTCAGTGGTTAATTAAACTAACTAAATAAATTAACACTAACCTAGGTTAATTAGCAGGGCTGGCCCCACGCGTCAGTGACCCAGGGTGGTCAAACCCTGGTCAGACGGGGTCAACTCGCCGGAGTTGACCCGCGGCTCATCGCCGGCGACGCCAGGGACGGCAGAGGGCGTCGGGATTCCTCGTCCGGTGACCAAATGGCCGGCGGAGGGCATCTACGTGCTGCTGGTGAACTTGCACATCGAGTGGAGCAACCGGTGTGTGCGGGGGTGGCCGGAGTTGATGGCGGCGAGCTCTAAGGCGGCGGCCGGAGGTCGGGTGAGCTCGGGTTCGGCGTTAGGGAGCTCGGCAGGTGGCAAGGAGGGGTGCTACGGCCTCCTGGGGGTGCACTGAGCACGGCTGTGTGCTCGGTTGCAGCTCTAGGCAACAGTGGCCACGGTGGCGACATGGCCGGCGGTGAAGAGCTCTCAACTCTGACGGTATCAGCGTTAGAGGAAGAAAACGAGCCAGGGGAGAGGGGGGATCAGCAAAGGAGCTCACAGTGCATCGAATGGAGCCGTTCGCGAGCTCGGGGAGGCACTGGAGCGAGCGGAGCAGCGAGGGGGATCTCCAGCGGCCGACGATGAAAATGAAGACGGTGTCATCGCGTCAGGCGTTCCGAGGGCGCGTGACATGGTGGAGAGGGCGAGCTCGTCGAGGCAAAGCTCGTGGGCACGTCGGAGAGGCGAGGGGGAGGTGGTGGCTGTGTCTATGGCGAGCAGCGGCGACGAGCTCCGCTCGGGCAGAGAGGGAGAGAGAGCAGAGGAGGGGAGGAGCACGGGAGAGAGTGAGAGAGGTCCAAGGGGTCCGTGGCATCTCCAGGGACGTCAAGAGGAAGGCGGCAAGCAGGAGGTGACCGGGCGCGTGCTTGCGTGCGGTGGCCACGCGCCTCTCATTCTCCTGGCGGGAGGTTGAGGGTGACTGGCACTGCGCTGTGGGCTGGGCCATACAGTAGCAGGCCGGCCAACTGCACAGGTAAGCGCCAGGTAAGACTCTCAGTTTTTATATCTGTTTTCTAATTTTGCAGTTTGTTTTAATTTGGTTTTCAAAACCAAACTATTTTATATACTTCTGAAAATTCATATGTGGTCTATAAGGATATATTTAGAGCCACTCACAGGTTTCCAGAATTATTGGACTTTTAATTCTTTTGATAGAAAAATTAAATCCAACTCAAATATTTATTGAGTTAAATCTAAATGTCCTAAATAGTTCCTCAAAAATGTTCCTAAATAATTCCATATTTTTGGTTTGGATCAAAACCCTTTCCAAAATTATCAAACATCATTGAAGAACATTTTGGAAACATTGGATGCATTTTCCAGGGTTATTTTCCCTTCTTTTAATTAAATTTTTGAGGCTTTCAAATTTCCTCAGTTCAACTTTCAGAATTTAGACATGATGCAAGGATGCAACGCCACTAATTACAAGCATTATTCTAGAGCTCTGACACTGTGATACATCTCCAAAGTATCTATAATTTTTTATTGTTCCATGCTATTATATTATCTGTTTTGGATGTTAATGGGCTTATTTACAAACTTCTATATTATTTTTGGGACTAACCTACTAACCTAAGGCCCAATGCAAATTGCTGTTTTTTTGCCTATTTCAGTGTTTCGCAGAAAAGGAATATCCAACGGAATGAAACCTTTCGGGAGAGTTATTTTTGGAACAAAGCGTGATCCAGAGGACTTGGAGTGGACATCAAGAAATCAACGAGGAGGCCACGAGGCAGGGGGCATGCCTACCCCCTGGGTGCGCCCTCCACCCTCGTGGGCCCCTCATGGCTCCACCGACCTACTTCTTCCTCCTATATATATCCATATACGGGCTTCTACATCAACACCATAGCCCCTCTGATGAAGTGTGAGTAGTTTACCTCAGACCTTCGGGTCCATAGTTATTAGCTAGATGGCTTCTTCTCCCTCTTTGGATCTCAATACAATGTTCTCCTCGATCTTCTTGGAGATCTATTTGATGTAACTCTTTTTGCGGTGTGTTTGTCGAGATCCGATGAATTGTGGGTTTATGATCAAGTTTATCTATGAACAATATTTGATTCTTCTCTGAAATCTTTTATGTATGATTGGTTATCTTTGCAAGTCTCTTCGAATTATCAGTTTGGTTTGGCCTACTAGATTGATCTTTATTGCAATGGGAGAAGTGCTAGCTTTGGGTTCAATCTTGCGGTGTCCTTTACCAGTGACAGCAGGGCAGCAAGACACGTATTGTATTGTTGCCATCGAGGATAAAAAGATGGGGTTTATATCACATTGCTTGAGTTTATCCCTCTACATCATGTCATCTTGCCTAATGGTTAACCCGTTCTTATGAACTTAATACTCTAGATGCATGCTGGATAGCGGTTGATGTGTGGAGTAATAGTAGTAGATGCAGAATCATTTCGGTCTACTTGTCGTGGACGTGATGCCTATATACATGATCATGCCTAGATATTCTCATAATTATGCACTTTTCTATCAATTGCTCGACAGTAATTCGTTCACCCACTGTAATACTTATGCTATCTTGAGAGAATCCACTAGTGAAACCTATGGCCCCCGGGTCTATTCTCTATTATATTAATCTCCCGTCAACAAGCGGCCATTTATTTGGCAATCTTTTAATTTCAATCTATATCATAAAAATACCAAAAATATTTATCTTATTATTATTATCTCTATCAGATCTCGCTCTCGTAAGTGACCATGAAGGGATTGACAACCCCTTTATCACGTTGGTTGCGAGGTTCCTATTTGTTTGTGCAGGTACGAGGGACTTGCGTGTAGTCTCCTACTAGATTGAGATTGGTTCTCAAAAACTGAGGGAAATACTTATGCTACTTTGCTGCATCACCCTTTCCTCTTCAAGGGAAAACCAATGCAATGCTCAAGAGGTAGCAAGAAGGATTTCTGGTGCCGTTGCCGGGGAGATCTACGCCAAGTCAAGACACACCAAGTACCCATCACAAACTCTTATCCTTCGCATTACATTATTTGCCATTTGCCTCTCGTTTTCCTCTCCCCCACTTCACCTTTGCCTTTTCTCTGCCTTCTTCCCGTATGTACCTTTGTTTTTGTTTCCATGTGCCTTCCATTCGCTTGCATCTTTGCTTGCTAAAAATCTATTGATATGGATCCACTTAAAGTGTTCTACTTGGATCATCTTCGGCCCTTATGCGCTCGTGCTGAAACCCCAACTATCCTAGTTGATGGGAAATCTTTAGATGAGCATGCTCATTTTATGCGTCACCGTTTGTCTGAAAAAGGGAAACTCTTATGGGATCAAATAAACAGATTGTTGTGTTATGCTTGGAATCTTTGTGAAATTTGTGATTTTACTTGTTTCTCTAAGAACCCTAAAAAACACCTTCCCTACCTATGTGAGTTTAATGAAAATGAAATCTTATCTTCCTATGCAAAGGGCGTTTATAGTTACTATGATATTGAACAAATTGAAGAATTTGTTGCTTTTAAGGGTGCTTATGAAGTTGCTTCTTTGATTGAAAAGTATGATATTACTCTCTACGAATCTGAAAATTTTGACATACTTAAACATTGCTATGAAAGCTATGCTCATAATGTCTATGTCAAATAATTTATTGAGAGAATGACCGTTGCTTTGGAAGAAAATAATGACATGCATGAATCTATATATAATGATGATTTCTATGATTTGATTGAAATATCCCTTGTTGAACATGATGCTTTCTATTCTTGTGGCTATGATGCCAATATTTATGAAAATGAATTTGCTATGGTTCCTTATGTTAAACATGAGATCGTTGCTATGGCACCCATACTTGATAGTTCCTTCGATGAAAAGCATGATTGCAATGATGCTATTATAAATTCTATTAATGTCAATTGTGCTAATAATATGCAGAACCCTAAGCTTGGGGATGCTAGTTTTGCTATGTCCACTACTTGTTGCAATGATCATGATTGGGGTGATTCTTCTTATGATCTTAAAATTTTATTTAAGCCCCATGATGAATATAAGATGGATAATAATTTTTGCAATATTGAAAGTGGGTTTGGAAGAGTGTCAACATTAAATCCCACGTATTTGGAGAATGTTCAATCTTATGCAATTTTCGATAAAAGTGGGTTTGGAGAGGTCATGACTTTAGTTAATGTTAATCCCACTATTTTGGAAGAGTGTCAACTTTGCATTCATTTGGATCGTGTTGAATATATTTTATGTGATGGCTATTTTTTTAATTTGCTTATGATCCCACATGTAATTATTATGAGATAGGAAAATATGATTGTATAAATTTTCATGTTACTAAATTACCTCTCGTTATGCTGAGATTGCTATTGTTTCTTTCCGCTTCCTTGCATATGCTAGTTTTTGCTTGCTATGATAATTTGTTTGCCTATACGATTCCTATGCATAGGAAGTATGTTAGACTTAGATGTGTTTTTCACTTGTTTCATGATGCTCTCTTTGTGCTTTAATTCTTGTCTTTTATGTGAGCATCATCGAAATTATCAATGCCTAGCTAGGGGCGTTAAACGATAGCGCTTGTTGGGAGGCAACCCAATTTTATTTTTGTTTCTTGTTTCTTGTTTCTGTTTAGTAATAAATAATTCATCTAGATTCTGTTTAGATGTGGTTTTATGCTTTTAATTAGTGTTTGTGCCAAGTATAACCTTTGGGAAGACTTGGGGAAAGTCTTTGCGATCTTGCTGTAAAAAATAGAAACTTTAGCGCTCACGAGATTTGCTGCCATTTTTTACTGGAGAGTGCGATTAGGTTGATTATTTTTGTAGATGATTAATAGATAAATTCCTGACGTCCAGAAATTTATTTTAGAATTTTTGGGGTTACAGAAGTATTCGAAACCTACAGATTACTACAGACTGTTCTGTTTTTGACAGATTCTGTTTTTCGTGTGTTGTTTGCTTATTTTGATGCATCTATGGCTAGTATCGGAGGTTATGAACCATATAGAAGTTGGAATAAAATAGGTTCAATAAAGAATGAGTTCATTACAGTACCTTATGTGGTGGTTTGTTTTCTTATACTAACGGAGCTCATGAGATTTCTGTTTATGTTTTGTGTTGCGAAGTTTTCATGTTTTGGGTAAAGATTTGATGGATTATGGAATAAGGAGTGGCAAGAGCCTAAGTTTGGGGATGCCCAAGGCACCCAAGGTAAAATTCAAGGACAACCAAAAGCCTAAGCTTGGGGATGCCCCGGAAGGCATCCCCTCTTTCGTCTTCTTCTATCGGTGTACCTGTAGAGCATCTTTATAATCACCCAGTTACGTTGTGACGTTTGATAGCACAAAAAATATTCCTCTGATGTCCAGGAGTTGCATAATCTCATAGTCAAAGGAATATGTATATGACATGAAGAAAGCAATAGCAATAAAACTGAACGATCAATATGCTAAGCTAATAGATGGGTCTTGTCCATCACATCATTCTCCTAATGATGTGATCCCTTTATAAAATGACAACTCATGCCCATGGTTAGGAAACCTTAACCATCTTTGATCAATGTGCTAGTCAAGTAGAGGTTCACTAGGGACTCCGTGTTTTGTCTATGTATTCACACATGTATTAAGGTTTCCGGTCAATACAAGTCTAGCATGAATAATAAAAATTTATCATGAATAAGGAAATATAAAATAACAACTTTATTATTGCCTCTAGGGCGTATTTACTTCAGTCTCCCACTTGCACTAGAGTCAATAATCTAGTTCACATCGCCATGTGATTAATACCCATAGTTCACATCGCCATGTGACCAACACCCAAAGGGTTTACTAGAGTCAATAATCTAGTTCATATTGCCATGTGATTAACACCCAAAGAGTACTAAGGTGCGATCATGTTTTGCTTGTGAGAGAGGTTTAGTCAACATGTCTGGCACATTCAGATCCGTATGTATTTTGCAAATTTCTATGTCTATAATGCAATGCACGGAGCTACTTTAGCTATTTGCTCCCACTTTCAATATGTATCCAGATTGAGACTCAAAGTTATCCGGATCAGTGTCAAAGCTTGCATCCATGTAACCCTTTACGACGAACTCTTTGTCACCTCCATAACGAAGAAATATTTCCTTAATCCTCCGAGGATAATTTTGACCACTGTCCAGTGATCTATTCGTGGATCACTATTGTACCCCCTTTGCCAAACTCACGGCAAGGTATACAATAGGTCTGGTACACGGCATGGCATACTTTATAGAACCTATGGCTGGGGCATAGGGAATGACTTCCATTCTCTCTCTATCTTCTGCCGTGGTCTAGTTTTGAGTCTTACTCAACTTCACACCTTGCAACACAAATAAGAACCCTTTCTTTGACTGATCTATTTTTAACTTCTTCAAAAAATTCCAAGGTATATAATTTGTGAAATTCCTATTAAGCGTCTCGATCTATCCCTATAGATCTTGATGCTCAATATATAAGCAGCTTCACCAAGGTCTTCCATTGAAAAACTTTTATTCAATTATCCTTTTATGCTATCCAGAAATTCTATATCATTTCCAATCAACAATATGCCATCCACATATAATATTAGAAATGCTACAGATCTCCCACTCACTTTCTTATTAATACAAGCTTCACCGTAAGTCTGTATAAAAACATATGCTTTGACCACCTCATCAAAGCGTATATTCCAACTCCGAGATGCTTGCACCAGTCCATAGATGGATCGCTGGAGCTTGCATACTTTGTTAGCACCTTTAGGATCGACAAAACCTTCTGGTTGCATCATATTCAACTATTCTTTAAGAAATCTATTAAGGTTTACAGTTTTGACGTCCATTTGCCAGATTTCATAATCATAAAATGCGGCAACTGGTAACATGATTCGGACAGACTTAAGCATCGCTACGGGTGAGAAAGTGTCATCATAGTCAACTCCTTTAACTTGTAGAAAACCTTTTGCGATAAGTTGAGCTTTGTAGACAATAACATTACCACCAGTGTCAGTCTTATTCTTGAAGATCCATTTATTCTCTATGGCTTGCCGATCATTGAGCAAGTCCACCAAAGTTCATACTTTGTTCTCATACATGGATCCTATCTCAGATTTCATGGCCTCAAGCCATTTATCGGAATCTGGGCACATCATAGCTTCTTCATAGTTTGTAGGTTCATCATGGTCTAGTAACATGACTTCCAGAACAGGATTACCGTACCACTCTGGTGCGGATCGTGCTCTGGTTAACCTACGAGGTTTAGTAGTAACTTGATCTGAAGTTTCATGTTTATTATCATTAGCTTCCTCTCTAGTTGGTGTAGGCATCACAGGAACGGTTTTCTGTGATGAGCTACTTTTCAATTCGAGAGAAGGTACAATTACCTCATCAAGTTATACTTTCCTCCCACTCACTTATTTTGAGAGAAACTCCTTCTCTAGAAAGCATCCATTCTTAGCAACAAAGATCTTGCCTTTGGATCTGTGGTAGAAGGTGTACCCAATGGTTTCCTTAGGGTATCCTATGAAGACGCACTTCTCCGATTTGGGTTTGAGCTTATCAGGCTGAAGCCTTTTGACATAAGTGTCGCAACCCCAAACTTTAAGAAACGACAACTTAGGTTTCTTACAAAACCATAGTTCATACAGTGTCGTCTTAACGGATTTAGACGGTGCCCTATTTAACGTGAATGTTGCTGTCTCTAATGCATAACACCAAAACGATAGTGGTAAATCGGTAAGAGGCATCATAGATTGCACCATTATCTAATAAAGTACGGTTATGATGTTTGGACACACCATTAGTTGTGGTGTTCTAGGTGGCGTGAGTTGTGAAAATATTCCACATTGTTTTAAATGAAGGCCAAACTCGTAACTCAAATATTCGCCTCCGCGATCACATCGTAGAAACTTTATTTTCTTGTTACGATGATTCTCCACTTCACTCTAAAATTCTTTGAAATTTTCAAATGTTTCAGACTTTTGTTTCATTAAGTAGATATACCCATATCTGCTCAAATCATCTATGAAGGTCAGAAAATAAAGATACCCACCGCGAGCCACAACACTCACCAGACCGCATACATCGATATGTATTATTTCCAATAAGTCATTAGCTCGCTCCATTTTTCCGGAGAATGGAGTTTTAGTCATCTTGCCCATGAGACATGGTTCGCAAGTATCAAATGATTCATAATCAAGTGATTCCAAAAGCCCATCGGCATGGAGTTTTTCATGTGCTTTACACCAATATAACCTAAACGGCAGTGCCACAGGTATGTTGCACTATCATTATCAACTTTGCATCTTTTGGCATCAATATTCTGAATATGTGTATCACTACGATCGAGATTCAATAAACCATTCAAATTGGGTGTATGACCATAGAAGGTTTTATTCATATAAACAGAACAACAATTATTCTCTGACTTAAATGAATAAACATATTGCAATGAACATGATCTAATCATATTCATGCTCAACACAAACACCAAATAACATTTATTTAGGTTCAACACTAATCCCGAAGGTAGAGGGTGTAACACCCTTGATGCGGCTATATCTCCCACGTGTCGAAGCACGACTTAGAGGCATAACCGCATTGAAAGCAATGTCGCAAGTGAGGTAATCTTCACACAACCCATGTAATACATAAAGGGAAAGAGATACATAGTTGGCTTACAATCACCACTTCACACAATTACATGAATAAAGCATTACATCAACCAGATACAATCAAGGTCCGACTACGGAACCAAAATAAAAGAAGACTACCCCAAAAGCTACACAGGTCCCCGATCGACCCCAACTGGGCTCCACTACTGATCAACTAGAACGAAACAACACAAAGGACAAGATCTTCATCGAGATCCTCCTTGAGCTTGGTTGAGTCACCTGCACGTTATCATCGGCACCTGCAAACTGGTTTTGGAAGTATCTGTGAGTCATGGGGACTCAGCAATCTCGCACCCTCGCGATCAAGACTATTTAAGCTTATAGGTAAAGGCAAGGTAATATGTGGAGCTGCAGCAAGCGACTAGCATATATGGTGGCTAACCTGTTCGCAAAAGAGAGCGAGAAGAGAAGGCCAAAGCACGGTCGAACAACTATGATCAAGAAGTGATCCTAGAACAACCTACGTCAAGCATTACTCCAACACCGTGTTCACTTCCCGGACTCCGCTGAGAAGAGACCATCACAGTTACACACGTGGTTGATTCATTTTAAATAAGTTAAGTTTCAAGTTATCTACAACCGGACATTAACAAATTCCCATCTGCCCATAACCGCGGGCACGGCTTTCGAAAGTTCAAATCCCTGCAAGGGAGTCCCAAGTTAGCCCATCACAAGCTCTCACGGTCAACGAAGGATATTCCTTCTCCCGAGACATTCCGATCAGACTCGGCATCCCGGTTAAGGGACATCGTCGACAATGGTAAAACAAGTCCAGCAAGACCACCCGCTGTGCCGACAAATCCCGATAGGAGCTGCACATATCTCGTTCTCAGGGCACACCGGATAAGCTAAGCGTACGGGAGCCAACGTAACCCAAGTTGCCAAGGGACGGCCCCGCACGGTGCTCTGGGTTGGACCAACACTTAGAGAAGCACTGGCCCGGGGGTTTAAAATAAAGATGACCCTTGAGTCCACGAAACCCAAGGGAAAAAGGCTAGGTGGCGAATGGAAAAACCAAGGTCAGGCCTTGCTGGAGGAGTTTTATTCAAGGCGAACTGTTAAGGGGTTCCCATTATAACCCAACCGCGTAAGGAACGCAAAATCCGGGAACATAATACCGATATGACGGAAACTAGGGCGGCAAGAGTGGAACAAAACACTAGGCATAAGGCCGAGCCTTCCACCCTTTACCAAGTATATAGATGCATTAAGATAAACAAGATAATATGGTGATATCCCAACAATAAACAATGTTCCAACAAGGAACGATCTCCAATCTTCACCTGCAACTAGCAATGCTATAAGAGGGGCTGAGCAAAGCGGTAACATAGCCAATCAACGGTTTGCTAGGACATGGTGGGTTAGAGGTTTGACATGGCAATTTGGGAGGCATGGTAAGCAAGTGGTAGGTATCGTAGCATAGGCATAGCAAAAGAGCGAGCATCTAGCAAGCAAAGATAGAAGTGATTTCGAGGGTATGGTCATCTTGCCTGCAAAGTTGTCAGAGTTGACTTGATCCTCGTAAGAAAACTCAACGGGCTCCTCATTCACGAACTCATCTCCAGGCTCTACCCAAAAAAGAACAACAAGCAAAATGGAACACAATCAACCACGTGCAATGCTCAAACAGCATGATGCAAACATGGTATGATATGTGGGATGCGGTATGCGATGCATATGCAAGATTTGACAAGGAATGATTGAACCTGGCCTCAACTTGGAAATCCAAGAGTGCCACTAGAAAGGTGAGGTGATTTCGGTTGAAATCGATATAAAGATCACTGGAATCGGATGCACGGTTTGGAAATGGGAAGCAAAACAAATATGGCACCGGTCTGCGATAATCAGCAAGTGACCAAGTAAATGCATCAAGATAAATATGCTACAGCACTCAAACATGGCAACAAAATACATGGCAGGGATCCACTCAAGATGCTTAACAAAAGATGAACACTGTGCTACGGCTAATTCATCCATTAACAGGTTCAAACAAGCATTACAAAAGTGCAAATGATAACAGGTTTCTGTCTTAGTGAAGTTAACACAAGTCTGGAATTTATCATCAGGAAGCACACTTTAGAGCATGACAACTATATGCTACAGGAACTTATCATGACAAAGCAAGGCATGGAATGAAGCTACTCAAAGCACTTAACAAAAGTACCTTAATGACCTTGAGCCAAAAGGGATCAGAAAATACAATTGCAAGCATGTGAACATGACAAAAACATAAACAGATTCAGACTTAGTGAAAAACTGGAGCATGCAAAGGAGTTAACGAGTAGGCATGTTTACGAGCTCGATGCACTCACTACAGAGCATGGCATGAAAAACTAAGCATACACCCATCAAGAAGACATGGAATAGAAGCTAGACATGGCAAGAACAACAACATAGCATGCACGGATCAATAGCAACATCCTCGGCAAAATCGCTAAACATGTCAACGATCTGCCAGGATTCACTTTATAGCAAAAGTAGAGCTCGATTGACTCAAGCTAAGGTGCTCCATAAATGCAAACAAAGACATGGATGGATAGAGCACCACAATTTTAACAAAACATCCTTACTGATCATCCTCAAAAGAGGCACGGATCACTAGGAAACAACATGAACATATGGCATAACGACAAAAACAGGACAAGGACTTAGTGAAATTCCAAGTCCCTGAAATCAGCACTACCGATTACGCTACTTCGCATGCTTGTGCTAGTCACCACAAATATCACAAAAATACATGGCAAGCACCTCTGTAAAGATGTCATGGCATATAACAAAACACATGTAGAGCTCAGGATCATAGCATGCACACATTAATCATGGCAAAAATGACAAAAATGCCATTTGCTGAAACAGATCTGACAAATTCATCACATAGCCATCTTCCAACAGCATTTTGGGCATCAAGATGAGCTCAAATGAAAATGATGCAATGAGATGAAATGATGTACCCGTCGAGACGAACATTTTGATATGCTACACACACGAATTGGGGCAACGGGTGATGAGTTATGACATGATGAAGATAGCAAAATAATTAACAGGATCCGGGACTTAGTGAAAAAAACACACGGGCAATGGACAGATAAAACACGCCCAGGCGGAGGATTGTATGGGGGTGCTCACTTCGGGCCCATGGGCCGGCTTGGTGGAGAACCGGACGGTTCGGGGCGGTCCGCGGAGGTCTGCGGGGCCGAGTGAACCGGGCGGGTTCGCAAGTGAACCGGTCGGTTCACCGGTCTTGCTGTCCGGTGAGGTTGGAGGCGAACCGGAACGGTGCAGAGGTCGACGACGCCGGCGATGATGCGGCGGCGGTGGCAGTGCGAAGCCAGCGATGGCGAGCAGCGATTCCGGCGGGCGGCGGGAGCCGGATCGGGCGCCGAGTTGGGCGGGGCGAGGACCTGGAAGGCGGCAGAGGCAGGTGGTGCGCCGGAGACCCGCGGATCCGGTGGCGTCGGGCGGCTCCTGCGGTGGAGATTCGACGGCGACGGCGTACGAGGCTTCCCGGCGGCGACGTCCAAGGCGGAGGAGAGGCACCCGGCGCTGGAGGCGGGGCGCGGGCAGCTAGGGCCAGGCGGCGGGTGAGATGCGGAAGGCGAGGCGGGGAGAAAGAGGAGACGGCGGCGCAACTCAGAGCTCACCGGCGACGAGGCGCGAGGCACGGCGGCGGTCGGCGGCAAGAACGTCAGGCGGCAGCGCTAGGTTTCCGGCGGAGAGGGCGGCGGCGCTCGGGCGTGGGCCTCGCGCAGGCGGCGGCGGTTGGCGCGGGCTCCCGCGGGCTTCGTGCGGGCCGTGGCGGTGGTTGGACGCGCGCATGCCATGTGGCGAGGTGGGATTGGAGGGGAGAGGTGGCAGGGATGATGTGGCGGGCCCTGATTGGCCGGGGTGATGTGGCGGCGGGGTGGACATGTCCGGCCAGCGCGTGGAGGAGTGTCCGACGGCGCGTGGAGGAGTTTTTAGGGTTTCATCTGCGCGAATTTCGGAGGGGATCACATATATATAGGTAGAGGGAGCTAGGAGAGTCCAAATGAGGTGCAGTTTTCGGCCACGCGATCGTGATCGAACGACCGAGATGATGGAGAGGTCTTAGGTGGGTTTTGGCCCACTTTGGAGGGGTGTTGGGCTGCAACACACACGAGGCCTTTTCGGTTCCTTGGTTAACTGTTGGAGTATCAAACGAAGTCCAAATGGCACGAAACTTGACAGGCGGTCTACCGGTAGTAAACCAAGGCCGCATGACAAGTCTCGGTCCAATCCGAAAACATTTATCAACCGCACACGAAAAGAGGTAGAAAGGGGCACCGGGTGACATAGGAGCGCTGGATTGCAAAACGGACAACGGGGAAAATGCTCGGATGCATGAGACGAACATGTATGCAAAAGAAATGCACATGATGACATGATATGAGATGCATGACACGCAAGCAATGGCAAGGCAACAACAGCGAATAACTGGAGGACACCTGGCACATCGGTCTCGGGGCGTTACACTGGGAGTGTGCGATGGTGATCATATCAACCTTGGAATCATTTCCAACACACATCGTCACCTCGTTTTTAACTAGTCTGTGCAACTCCTGTTTTGAGTTACTAATCTTAGCAACTGAACTGATATCAAATACCTAGGGGTTACTACGAACACTAGTAAAATACACATCAATAACATGTATATCAAATATACCTTTGTTCACTTTGCCATCCTTCTTATCCGCCAAGTTTTGGGCTAGTTCCACTTCTAGTGACCATTTCCTTTGCAGTAGAAGCACTCAGTTTCAGGCTTGGGTCCAACTTTGAGGTTCTTCATGGGAGTGACAGCTTGCTTGCCATTCTTCTTGAAGTTCCCTTTCTTTCCCTCGCCCTTTTTAATGAAACTAGTGGTCTTGTTAACCATCAACACTTGATGCTCTTTCTTGATTTCTACCTTCGCTGATTTCAGCATCGCGAAGAGCTTGGGAATCATTTTCGTCACCCCTTGCATATTTTAGTTCATCACGAAGTTCTAGTAGCTTGGTGATAGTGACTAGAGAACTCTGTCAATCACTATCTTATTTGGAAGATTAATTCCCACTTGATTTAAGCGATTGTAGTACCCAGACATTCTGAGCACATGCTCACTGCCTGAGCTATTCTCCTCCATCTTGTAGGCAAAGTACTTGTCAGAGGTCTCATACCTCTCGACACGGGCATGGGTCTGAAATACCAATTTTAGCTCTTGGAACATCTCATATGTTCCATGGCGTTCAAAACATCATTGAAGCCCCAATTATAAGCCGTGAAGCATGGCACACTAAACTATCAAGTAGTCATCATATTGAGCTTGTCAAACGTTCATAATGTCTGTATCTGCTCCTGCAATAGGTCTGTCACCTAGCGGTGCATCAAGGACATAATTCTTCTATGCAGCAATGAGGATAATCCTCAGACCACAAACCTAGTCCGCTTTATTGCTACTATCAACTGTCAACTTAGTTTTCTCTAGGAACATATCAAAATAATAAGGGAGCTAATTCACGAGCTATTGATCTACAACATAGATATGCAAAAACTATCAAGACTAAGTTGATGATAAATTAAGTTCAATTAATCAAATAACTTAAGAACTCCCACTTAGATAGACATCCCTCAAGTCATCTAAATGATACGTGATCCAAATCAACTAGTCCATGCCCGATCATCACGTGAGATGGAGTAGTCATCAATGGTGAACATCTCTATGTTGATCATATCTACTATATGATTCATGTTCGACCTTTTGGTCTCCAGTGTTACGAGGCCATATTTGTACATGCTAGGCTCGTCAACTTTAACTCGAGTATTCCGCATGTGCAAAACTGTCTTGCACCCATTGTATGTGAATGTAGAGTCTATCACACCCAATAATCATGTGGTGTCTCAACACGACGACCTTTCGCAACGGTGCATACTCAGGGAGAACCCTTATACCTTGAAATTTTTGTGAGGGATCATCTTATAATGCTAGCGCCGTACTAAGCAAAATAAGATGCATAAAAGATAAATATCACATGCAATCAAAATATGTGACATGATATGGTCATCATCATCTTGTGCTTTTGATCTCCATCTCCAAAGCATCATCATGATATCCATCGTCACCGGCTGCACACCTTGATCTCCATCGTAGCGTTGTGGTCGTCTTGCCAACTATTGCTTCTACAACTATCGCTAAAGCATAGTGATAAATTAAAGCAATTACATGGTGTTTGAATTTCATACAATAAAGAGACAACCATAAGGCTCATGCCGGTTGTCAGATATCTTACAAAACACAATCATCTCATACAATAACGTTTACCACATCATGTCTTGACCATATCACATCACAACATGCCCTGCAAAAACAAGTTAGAGGTCCTCTACTTTGTTGTTGCAAGTTTTACGTGGCTGCTACGGGCTTCTAGCAAGAACGGTTCTTACCTACGTATCAAAACCACAACGGTGATTTATCAATTTTGTTATTTTAACCTTCAACAAGGACCAGCACAATCAAATTTGATTCAACTAAAGTAGGAGAAATAGACACCCGCCAGCCACCTTTATGCAGAACTAGTTGCATGTCTGTCGGTGGAACCGGTCTCATGAACGTGGTCATGTAAGGTTGGTCCGGGCCGCTTCATCCAACAATACCGCCGAGTCAAAATAAGACATTGGTGGTAATCACTATGACAATCACCGCCCACAACTCTTTGTGTTCTACTCATGCATATCATCTACGCATAGACCTGGCTCAGATGCCACTGTTGGGGAACGTAGCATGCAATTTCAAAAAAAATCCTACACTCACGCAAGATCTATCTAGGTGATGCATAGCAATGAGAGGGGGAGAGTGTGTCTACGTACCCTCGTAGACCAAAAGCCGAAGCATTTGATAATGTGGTTGATGTAGTCGAACTTCTTCTCGTTCCGACCGATCAAGTACCGAACGTACGGCACCTCCGAGTTCCGCACACATTCAGCTTGATGACGTCCCTCGAATTCTTGATCCAGAAAAGTGTCGAGGAAGTAGATGAGTTCCGTCAGCATGATGGCGTGGTGGGTGATGGTGAAGTGATCTGCGCAGGGCTTTGCCTAAGCACCACGAGAATATGACCGAGGGTGTAATCTGTGGAGGGGGGCGCTGCACACGGCTAATAGATGTTGTTGTGTGTTCTAGGCGCCCCCTCCCCATGTATATATAGGTGGGAGAGGGAGGGGAGCAGCAAGGGGGCACCCCAAGTAGGAGGAATCCTACTTGGGCGCCTCCCCAATTCAGCCTCCCCCTTCCATAAGTTCCGAAGGGGGAAGGAAGGAGGAGGGAGGAGGGAAGGAAGGGGAGGATGAATCCCTCCCATTCCTTCTCTCTTCCCCTCTTTCCTTCTCCTCTGGTTCGGCCCATATGGGGGGCGCAGCAGCCCGTGTTGGCTGCTGTGTTTCCCCTCTTGGCCCATTAGGCCCATATCTTTTGCCAGGGATGCCTGGAACCCCTTTCGGTGACCCGATATGTACCTGGTACCCTCCGGAACACTTCCGGTGTCCGAATACTATCGTCCTATATATCAATCTTTACCTCTCGACCATTTTGAGACTCCTTGTCATGTCCATGATCTCATCCGAGACTCGAACAACATTCGGTCACCAAATCACATAACTCATATAATACAAAATCGCCATCGAACGTTAAGCGTGCTGACCCTACAGGTTCGAGAACTATGTAGACATGACTGAGACACCTCTCTGGTCAAGAACCAATAGCGGAACCTGGATGCTCATATTGGCTCCTACATATTCTATGAATACATTTATCGGTCGAACTGTTATGACAACATACGTTATTCCCTTTGTCCATCGGTATGTTACTTGCTCGAGATTCGATCGTCGGTATCTTCATACCTAGTTCAATCTCGTTACCGGCAAGTCTCTTTACTCGTTCTGTAATACATCATCCTATAACTAACTCATTAGTCACTTTGCTTGCAAGGCTTCTTATGATGTGCATTACCGAGAGAGCCCAGAGATACCTCTCCGATACTCAGAGTGACAAATCCTAATCTCGATCTATGCCAACCAAACAAACACCTTCGGAGATACCTGTAGAGCATCTTTATAATCACCCAGTTACGTTGTGACATTTGATAGCACACAAAGTATTCCTCCGATGTCCGGGAGTTGCATAATCTCATAGTCAAAGGAATATGTATATGACATGAAGAAAGCAATAGCAATAAATTGAACGATCAATATGCTAAGCTAACGGATGGGTCTTGTCCATCACATCATTCTCCTAATGATGTGATCCCGTTATCAAATGACAACTCATGTCCATGGTTAGGAAACCTTAACCATCTTTGATCAACGAGCTAGTTAAGTAGAGGTTCACTAGGGACTCAGTGTTTTGTCTATGTATTCACACATGTATTAAGGTTTCCAGTCAATACAATTCTAGCATGAATAATAAAAATTTATCATGAATAAGGAAATATAAAATAACAACTTTATTATTGCCTCTAGGGCATATTTCCTTCAGGTTCCGTTACAGGAAATGAGTATCGTTCTTCACATATTTGCCCCATTGTTTGGACAACAACAATTCTAAATGGGCTAACTTAACCAAAATGAAGATTGGACTTTGACTAAATTCTTCATGATTGAAATAAATAAATTAAATCGACCCATAGCAATGCACGGGTATGTTTCCTAGTATACACCAAAGAGGCAAATGCCTGCTTTTGTGTGGTTTGCAAGAGCATCTACAGCCGGGCGTCTCAACCTGCCTCATATGCCGGGCGGACCGCACGATCACTGCCTGGTCGTAAAATTTTGACCTAGACAGACGCCTCAAACGGGCCTCAAACGCCCGGGCTGACCGGCACCCCTCATATCCAGCCCAAATATGGGGCGGATATGGGGGCGCCGGGCGCACCCGGGCACGCCCGCCATGTCGGACCCGACAACCCGACCCCATCGCGAATTGCACCAAATCGACCCCAAGACCCGTCGGATCCATTTGCTATCTCCTCTCTTCTTCCTCCTCCGTGTCGTTCCTCTCGCAGCTCCGCCGCCGCGTGCGCTCCGCAACCATTCCTAGCCTCTGAGTCGGCAGAGCAGTCCTCTCTCCCGTCCTTGCCGTGGGGGACATCGTTGCCAGCCCGGACACCACCGCGGTACGTCCGACAACTCTCTGGCTCCGCCTTGCGCTTGATGTGTTCGACACATTCTCAACTTCAAGGGCTCAATAAATGCGAGAAGAGTGATCAACCGAGATAGGGTGTCCGAAGGAAAGCTACTGCACAGGGCCTACTTTGCTCCCAACCCTAATTTCCCGAATGATCCATGGTTTCGCCGTTGTTTTCGCATGCAGAAACCATTGTTTTTGCGCATTGTGGAGGGAATGGAGGCACACAATGGCTACTTCAAGGTCACAATGGATTGCTGACAAATCTCTTTCTCTTCCAAGCAGAAGTGCAGGGCTGCGCTGAGGATTCTTGCACTTGGTACTACTGCAGATGCCATTGGTGAGATGGTGAGGGTGGGGGGAGAGCACGTGCTGGAGGACTACTGTCAAGTTTGCCCATGTCATGGTGGAGGTGTTTGGTCCTAAGTATCTTGGCTATTGGAGAGGCAAGGGGGTTTCCAAGAATGCTCGGATAAATTGATTGCATGCATTGGCAATGGAATAACTGTCCCAAAGGTTTGCGGGGAATGTATCAAGGTCACACCAGAGAGACCACCATCATACTAGAAGCGGTGGAATTACATGACTTATGGATTTGACATGCTTTCTTTGTAATGTCGGGTTCTCACAACGACATCAACGTGCTTCAACGATCTTTGATGTTCATGAGGCTTTGCAATGGGGAATCACCGCCATGCAACTACACCATTAACGGCCGAGAGTACAACATGGGATACTATCTTGCCTATTGTATCTATACTCAGTGGGCGACGTTCGTGAAGACCATATCAGAACCGCATGACAATAAATAGAGCCACTTTGCAACATTGCAGGAAGCAGCTAGGAAGGAGCTGGAGAGGGCATTTGGTGTGCTTCAAGCTCGTTGGGGAATTGTGCAGAGTGCTGCAATGATGTGGGAGTCAGAAACTTTGGGTAGCTGATGACATGTTGTGTTATTCTGCACAATATGATTGTCGAGGATGAGGGTGATGGTGTAGCCCAAACCCATGATTTGAAGCTCCTAAAGAACAAGTTGAAATTTCAAAAGATCAAGACGCGGCTCAGCTTATGAACTTTCCGTAGATGCATTAGAATCTTCGAGATCATCAGGTGCACACGCAGCTACTCAATAATCTTGTGGAGCACATGTGGACCCACAATGGCAACCAGGGAGGTAATGCTTTAGTTGTGTGTACTTCAAATAAATTTTATGTAAACACTATCTATGATCCGTACCAATATTTGTTTATTTACATGTGATGTTGTCTTTTACGATCAACGTGCATGTATTTGCATGGATTTAAGAGTCTGAATTTAAGATATGTAGATGCCGGAAGGAAAATATGAGGGCCCATCCAGATGCGCTCGCGAACGTAACCGGCCATGTCCGCGGACGTATAGGGGGGGGGCGGATTTGACAAGTCCGACTGTAGATGCTCTAAGTACCCCCCACATGATATGACACATCTCGTTTGCCTCTCTAAGATTACTACTCCACGTCGTCACCCCGATTTGTGGAGGCATGATTCCTGGATTGGGTGTGCAAAGGGCTTGATACTTAGGTCATCCTCAACGCTATACCACAAATCGAGACACACTAAACATTTAGGAGACAGAGATAAAAACCGGTCATTCAATCATATGTAGCAAACATCAACCATATTTCAAAAGAAAATTGAACAAAACAAACAAAATTTAGAAAAGTTTGATATATTACATGCAAACCGGACGAAAATGGAAATGTTCATGTTAAAAAAATAAACTAAACTACGTGAGGTACATCGGAAGGTCAAGTTTTTTCCAACATAAATTCAGATTCTTTGACTTTTTTGCAATTACTAAATTATTTGTTCATATCAGGTGCATATACACTCAAGAGCCAAATGGCTGCTTCCGTGTGGTTTGTACGTACTCTTGCCCATAGAATATGACCTGTCTCGCTTGCCTCTGTAGAGTTACGACTCCGCGTCCTCTCCCCATTTGTGGAGGCAGGATTTCTGCATTGGATATACAAAGAGCTTGACTCTTAGGGCGTCTTCAACACTATATCATAAATCATACATACTAACATCCGTGAACGTGTCTGGACATGTCCGCAGACCCGGGTATGGAAGCAGGACATCCATCCGTATGTAGCAAAGGGCTGCCACATTTCAAAAGTAAATTGAAGAAAACAGACAAATTTTAGGAAGTTTGATATATTACATGCAAATCAGACGAAATTGGACAAATTCAAACTAAATTTAAAGAAAAGTGAACTAAACTACATGAGGTACTAGATGGTGACATTGCACGCATGGCCTCCCTGGCCGGCAATGTCACCATCATTGTCGCCGCCGCTATCGGAGTCGTCATCACGGTCCTTTCAGCAGAAGAAGGGCACGTAGGGGTGATGTAGGGTGGAACCCTAGGGGCCGATCTTTCACGATTGGAGCGGATCCTATGAAGAACATGAGGGGAAACACGAGGAGAAAACGAGAGAACTCACTCAAACCAACAAGATATGATTACATATGTTCTAGATCCTCGAAACACAAAGAGATACATGATCCACGATCAACAAGGGACGATACAAGTAGCAAGTTCTTCTTCATGCGGAGGTCTTGAGGGTCTTCCCACTAGGGGTCTTGAATCCTCTTGGGGGGTCTTCTTTGTAGAGGACGTGAACTCCGATGGAGAAGTAACCAAGTGGATGAGCAAAGCTCTATCTCTCAAATGAGCTAATCCTTTGCTAACCCTAGAAAGAGGTAGGACGAGGAGTATATATAGTCTAAGGGGGCGAAGGGCTACATGGGCCTCAGCCCAACACACTGTGCACAGACAGGCGTCGGTCGTCCGGACGATGTCAGACGTCCGGTGGCTCGCGAGGGTCTAGACTTCTGGAAAAGCGGTCGGATGTCCAGAAAAGCGGTCGGACGTCCAACATTTTGGCTCGGGTTAGGTGGCGTCAGATTTCCAGAGACGGTCGATCGTCCGGTCGTTGGTCGTCCGGAGGCTTCGGACTTCCGATAATTTCCCTTCTGTTGGGTGACACCAGATGTCTAGAGGGGCTTGTTCATTCGGTCGCTGTGGTGTGTCAGACGTCTGGTCTGTGTCGGTCGTCTGGCCGCTGTAGCATGTGCAGGCTGGGACTTGGCTGGCTGGCTAGCGCTTCGAAGCATCGGACGTCCGGTCCAGACCGGTCGTCCGGTGGCTGTAGACTTCTGGCAGCTCTTCTTCTTGTTCCTTGTACTTGGTGTCCTCGCCGTCTCCTCCATTGGGTGTCGCTAATCCAGGGCCTTCCTCCAAGCACCTGATCACACATAGGGTTTTCGCTTGAGGTAGTATCCATGTCTCACATGTAAGAAGTGGTAGTTCGGAGAGGAGCGAGTTCACCTTATCTTCGATAGCCTTTGCTCGAGCTCTTGTCATTGGTCCAAGTGGTGTCGTGGGAGACGTAGGTAGGTCCTTGGGGATGATCTTGGGATGATCCGCATCATCTCCCCCTCCTTGGGGAATATCCAACCTCGGATCGAAATCCTCATCACCATGGTAGGGAGAGAGATCTTTGACATTGAACATGTCGCTCATGGAGTACTTTTCACGTGGTAAGTCGATCTTGTACGCATTGTTGTTGTAGCGCTTGAGCACCTTGAAAGGTCTGTCAGTTCGTGCTTGTAGCTTTGACTTGGGTTTATTGGGGAAGCATTCCTTATGAAGGTGTAGCCATACAAGATCTCCAATGTTGAATACCATGGGTTTCTTGTTGATGTTGAGCTTGGTCGCGAGTCGTTGTACTGGGTGCTCGGTGGTGTGCCTTATATCTTCATGCATCTTCTTGAGATAGTTCACTCGTGCATTTGTGTCCATATTGATGCGCTCTTGTAGTGGTAGAGGGAGAATGTCCAACGGGGACAATTGGTTGAAGCTTTAAACGACCTCAAAGGGCGACTTGCCGGTAGTAGAGTGTCTTGCGCGGTTGTAGGCGTACTCGGCTATGGGTAGGCACTCTCCCACTCCTTGATGTTCTTCTTGATCAACATGCATAGTATAGTGGAGAGTGTCCGGTTCGTGACCTCCGTTTGGCCGTTGGTTTGTGGGTGGTATGCTGAAGAGAATAAGAGCTTGATTCCGAGCTTGGCGCATAAGGTCTTCCAAAAGTAGCTCAAGAACTTGACGTCGCGCTCCGAGACAATCATTTTTGGCACTCCATGTAGGCGCAAGATTTCCCTACAAAAAAGATTCGCAACATGTGAAGCATCATCTATCTTGTTGCATGGTATGAAATGTGCCATCTTAGAGAATCGGTCCACAACAACAAACACGAAATCTTTGCCATTCCTAGTTCTAGGTAAACCAAGTACAAAGTCCATACTAATATCTTCCCATGGGTGATATGGAATAGGAAGTGTCATATAGAGACCATGGGCTTGAGCCTTAGACTTAGCTTTGCAACACGTAGAGCATCGGTTGGTGAAACATGAGACGTCGCGGAGCATCTTGGGCCAAAAAAAGTTCTTGGAGAGTGTAGCGAATGTCTTGTCGCATCCAAAATGTCCCATTAGTCCCCCTCCATGAGATTCTTGCAAAAGTAACAAATGAAGAGAAGACTTGGGAATACATAGTTTGTTAGCTCTCGTAATATAATCATCTTTGATGTAATAGCATTCCCAAGATGTATGCGTCAAACATTTGGCATAAGGAATACCAAAAGTAGGATCATGTGCATATAAGTCTTTGATGTGCTCGAAACCAATGACATTCAATTCAAGTTGGGTAACAAGCATGCATCTACAGGAAAGCGCATCCACCACAACATTCTCTTTGCCCTTAATGTACTTGATGACATAAGGAAATGACTCAATGAATTCACTCCACTTAGCATGACGCTTATTCAACTTGGTTTGACCCTTAAGATACTTAAGTGTTTGATGATCTGTGTGAAGAATGAACTCATGAGGGCGGAGATAATGCTCCCAAACATGCAAGACTCTCACTAAATCATATAGCTCTTTGTCATAGATGGGTTAGTTAAGTTGTGCTCCGGAAAGTTTTTGACTAAAGTCAGCTATGGGGCATGCTACGTCTTGAGCTTGCGTTGGTTTTCCCCGAAGAGGAAGGGATGATGCAGCAGAGTAGCGTAAGTATTTCCCTCATTTTTTGAGAACCAAGGTATCAATCCAGTAGGAGGCCACGCTCAAGTCCCTCGTACATGCACAAAACGATAGCTACTCACAACCAACGCGATTAGGGGTTGTCAAGCCCTTCACTGTCACTTACGAGAGTGAGATCTGATAGATAGAATATTTTTGGTATTTTTGGTATAAAGATGCAAAGTAAAAAGTAAAGGCAAAGTAAATAGCAAAACAATATTAAAGTGATGGAGATTGATATGATGAGAATAGACCCGGGGGCCATAGGTTTCACTAGTGGCTTCTCTCAAGAGCATAAGTATTCTATGGTGGGTGAACAAATTACTGTTGATCAATTGACAGAATTGAGCATAATTATGAGAATATCTAGGCATGATCATGTATATAGGCATCACGTCCGTGAAAAGTAGACCGAAAAGATTCTGCATCTACTACTATTACTCCACTCATCGACCGCTATCCAGCATGCATCTAGAGTATTAAGTTAAAAACAGAGTAACACCTTAAGCAACATGACATGATGTAGAGAGAAATTCATGCAATATGAAATAAACCCCATCTTGTTATCCTCGATGGCAACGATGCAATACGTGCCTTGCTGCCCCTTCTGTCACTGGGAAAGGACACCGCAAGATCGAACCCAAAGCTAAGCACTTCTCCCATGGCAAGAACTACCAATCTAGTTGGCCAAACCAAACGGATAATTCGAAGAGACATGCAAAGATAACCAATCATACATAAAAGAATTCAGAGAAGATTCAAATATTATTCATAGATAGACTTGATCATAAACCCACAATTCATGGGTCTCAACAAACACACCCAAAAAGAAGATTACATCGAATAGATCTCCACGAGAGAGGGGGAGAACTTTGTATTGAGATTCAAAGAGAGAGAAGAAGCCATCTAGCTACTAACTATGGACCCGAAGGTCTGAGGTAAACTACTCACACTTCATCAGAGAGGCTATGATGATGTAGAAGCCCTCCGTGATGATGGCCCTCTTCCGGCGGAGCTCCGGAACAGGCCCCAAGATGGGATCTCGTGGATACAGAAAGTTGCGGCGGTGGAATTAGGTTTTTGGCTCCTGTTCTGATCGTTTGGGGGTATGTGGGTATATATAGGAGGAAGAAGTATGCCGGAGGAGCAACGAGGGGCCCACGAGGCAGGGGGGCACGCCCTAGGGGGGGCGCCCCCCACCGTCGTGACCACCTCTTTTGTTCCTTGGAGCAGGGTCCAAGTCTCCTAGATCACGTTCGGTGAGAAAATCACGTTCCCGAAGATTTTATTCCGTTTGGACTCCGTTTGATATTCTGTTTCTCCGAAACACTGAAATAGGCAAAAAACAGCAATTCTGGGCTGGGCCTCCGGTTAATAGGTTAGTCCCAAAATAATATAAATGTGGAAAATAAAGCCCAATATAGTCCGAAACAGTAGATAATATAGCATGGAGCAATCAAAAAATATAGATACATTGGAGACGTATCAGGCATCCGCAAGCTTAATTCCTGCTCGTCCTTGAGTAGGTAAATGATAAAGAGAGAATTTTTGATGCGGAGTGTTACTTGGCATAATTTCAATGCGAATCTTCTTAATTGTGGTATGAATATTCAGATTAGAAAGATTCAAGACAAAAGTTTATATTGACATAAAAAATAATAATACTTCAAGCATACTAACAAAGCAATTATGTCTTCTCAAAATAACATGGCCAAAAAAGTTATCCCTACAAAATCATATAGTCTGGCTATGCTCCATCTTCCCCACACAAAGTATTTAAATCATGCACAACCCCGATGACAAGCCAAGCAATTGTTTCATACTCTAACTTTTTTCAAAACGTTTTCAATCTTCACGCAATACATGAGCGTGAGCCATGGACATAGCACTATAGGTGGAATAGAATGGTGGTTGTGGAGAAGACAAAAAGGAGAAGATAGTCTCACATCAACTAAACGTATCAACGGGATATGGAGATGCCCATCAATAGATATCAATGTGAGTGAGTAGGGATTGCCATGCAACGAATGCACTAGAGCTATAAGTATATGAAAGCTCAAAAAGAAACTAAGTGGGTGTGCATCCAACTTGCTTGCTCATGAAGACCTAGGGCAATTTGAGGAAGCCCATCATTGGAATATACAAGCCAAGTTCTATGATGTAAAATTCCCACTAGTATATGAAAGTGATAACATGAGAGACTCTCTACTATGAAGATCATGGTGCTACTTTGAAGCACAAGTGTGGTAAAAGGATAGTAACATTGTCCCTTCTCTCTTTTTCTCTCATTTTTTTATTTGGGCCTTTTCTCTTTTTTTATGGCCTTTCTCTTTTTTTATTTGGGCTTCTTTAGCCTCTCTTTTTTTCGTCCGGAGTCTCATATCGACTTGTGGGGGAATCATAGTCTCCATCATTCTTTCCACACTGGGACAATGCTCTAATAATGATGATCATCACACTTTTATTTTTCTTACAACTCAACAATTACAACTCGATACTTAGAACAAAATATGACTCTATATGAATGCCTCCGGCGGTGTACCGGGATATGCAATGAATCAAGAGTGACAAGTATGAAAATTATGAAAGGTGGCTTTGCCACAAATACTATGTCAACTACATGATCATGCTAAGCAATATGACAATGATGGATGTGTCATGATGAACTAGATGGTGGAAAGTTGCATGGCAATATATCTCGGAATGGCTATGGAAATGCCATAATAGGTAGGTATGGTGGCTTTTTTGAGGAAGGTATACGGTAGGTGTATGATACCGGCGAAAGGTGCGCGGTATTAGAGAGGCTAGCAAGCGTGGAAGGGTGAGAGTGCGTACGATCCATGGACTCAACATTAGTCATAAAGAACTCATATACTTATTGCAAAAATCTAGAAGTTATCAAAGAAAAGTACTACGCGCATGCTCCTAGGGGGATAGATTGGTAGGAAAAGACCATCGCTCGTCCCCGACCGCCACTCATAAGCAAGACAATCAATAAATAAATCATGCTCCGACTTCATCACATAACGGTTCACCATACGTGCATGCTACGGGAATCACAAACTTCAACACAAGTATTCTTTAAATTCACAACTACTCCACTAGCATGACATTAATATTATCACCTCCATATCTCAAAACAATTATCATGCTTCAATGTTTTCTTAGTATTCAACACACTCAAAAGAAAGTTTCACAAATCTTGAAAACCAAGCATATTATTATTAAGCAAATTACCATGCTATTAAGAGACTCTCAAAATAATTTAAGTGAAGCATGAGAGATCAATAGTTTATTTAAAACAAATCCACCACCGTGCTCTAAAAGATCTAAGTGAAGCATGTAGAGCAAAATTACTTAGCTCAAAAGATATAAGTGAAGCATATAGAGCAAAATTATAACGCTCAAAAGATATAAGTGAAAGACATAGAGTATTCTATCAAATTTTAATTCATTTATGGCTCTCTCAAAAGGTGTGTACAGCAAGGATGATTGTGGCATACTAAAAAACAAATACACAAATAATAAAAGACGCTGCAAGCAAAACACATATCATGTTGGTGAATAAAAATATAGCTCCAAGTAAAGTTACCGATGGAAGTGGACGAAAGAGGGGATGCCTTCCGGGGCATCCCCAAGATTTGACTTTTTGGTGTCCTTGGATTATATTGGGGGTGCCATGGGCATCCCCAATCTTAGGCTCTTGCCATTCCTTGTTCCATAATCCATCAAATTCTTACCCAAAACTTGAAAACTTCACAACACAAAACTCAAAATAGAAAACTCGTGAGCTCCGTTAGTGAAAGAAAATAAAAGACCACTTCAAGGTACTGTAATGAACTCATTATTTATTTATATTGGTGTTAAACCTACTGTATTCCAACTTCTCTATGGATTATAAACTACTTTACTAGCCATAGATTCATCAAAATAAGCAAACAACACACGGAAAACAGAATCTGTCAAAAACAGAACAGTCTGTAGTAATCTGTAGCTAGGGCAAGATCTGGAACCCCAAAAATTCTAAAATAAATTCCTGGACGTGAGTAATTTATCTATTACTCATCTTCAAAAAGAATTAACTAAATATCACTCTTCAAATAAAAATGGCAGCAGTTCTCGTGAACGCTAAAGTTTCTGTTTTTACAGCAAGTTCAACAAGACTTTCCCCAAGTCTTCCCAACGGTTCTACTTGGCACAAACACTAATTAAACACAAAAAACACAAACAAAACAGAGGCTAGATAATTTATTTATTACTAAACAGGAGAAAAAGGCAAGGAATAAAAATAAAATTGGGTTGCCTCCCAACAAGCGCTATCGTTTAACGCCCCTAGCTAGGCATAACAAGCGAGGATAGATCTAGGAATTGCCATAGTAATAAGATATATTGGTGAAACTCAATTCATATTCTCTAAGTTCGGCAGCAAGTTTTCTTTGAGGCAAGCAAAAGTAATCAAAAGGACTAAATTTAACGGGACAAAAGTCCCCAAGATCAACCTTGGGAGGTATAGGTTCCTCCTTTGGTCCTTCATAATGCACAACCAATTCATCATTATAAGCATTCTTTTGACAGAACTTTGTGATCCTATATTCAAGAGAATATCCTAGTTCATTATTTCGAATAGCCAAATCATCATTAAGTTCAGAAATTCTATCAACTAAAACATTGGTGGGAACCCTTCTTCTAAGATTTTCATTAAAAGGAACATAATCTAGAGATTGAAAGCGCATTATTTCTTCTTGATCAAAGAGGATAGCCTCTATGGGAGGACGGCAAGCGTCCACCCTATAATGCGCAAAGATTTCTTTGGCTTCTCTTATTATGAATCTAAACTCATGAGACAAAAAGATAGTAGCGGCACACTTAACAGAAGAATGCTCAATATTAGAAAATTCTAGAAAAATCCTTTGTATGGAAGGATGCATGTGCATGAATTGTCTTTCAAGTTCAACTACAAGCATGACAATAGCATTCGCAAGACTACTAGTCCTGTGAAGGATAGAACTACCCATAGAAGGTAAAGCACCGGCACAAGTAAAGAAATCTTGAATAACTCCTTTTCCAATAATATTACCACTACCAACACGATTTTTTTGGTATGAAAGATGGTAGGTTCTTTAGTAGGAGCATCAAAATTTTCCATGATATTGTTATCGCCCATATTGGCGATAACTTCCCCAATTTCAGACATAACGATAAGCAAGCAAACTACCACACGAGCAAACAAAGAGGCAAACAGAGAGGGAGGATAGAGAGAGAGAAGGCGAATAAAACGACAAGGGTGAATTGGGGGGAGAGGAAAACGAGAGGCAAATGGCAAATAATGTAATGCGAGAGATAGGGATTGTGATAGGTACTTGGTATATTGACTTTTGCGCAGACTCCCCGGCAACGGCGCCAGAAATCCTTCTTGCCACGTCTTGAGCTTGCGTTGGTTTTCCCCGAAAAGGAAGGGATGATGCAGCAGAGTAGCGTAAGTATTTCCCTCAGTTTTTGAGAACCAATGTATCAATCCAGTAGGAGGCCACGCTCAAGTCCCTCGTGCCTGCATAAAATGATAGCTACTCGCAACCAACGCGATTAGGGGTTGTCAAGCCCTTCACGGTCACTTACGAGAGTGAGATCTGATAGATAGAATATTTTTGGTATTTTTGGTATAAAGATGCAAAGTAAAAAGTAAAGGCCAAGTAAATAGCAAAACAATATTAAAGTGATGGAGATTGATATGATGAGAATAGACCCGGGGTCATAGGTTTCACTAGTGGCTTCTCTCAAGAGCATAAGTATTCTAAGGTGGGTGAACAAATTACTGTTGAGCAATTGACAGAATTGAGCATAATTACGAGAATATCTAGGCATGATCATGTATATAGGCATCACGTCTGTGACAAGTACACCGAAACGATTCTGCACCTACTACTATTACTCCACTCATCGACCGCTATCCAACATGCATCTAGAGTATTCAGTTAAAAACAGAGTAACGCCTTAAGCAAGATGACATGATGTAGAGAGATAAATTCATGCAATATGAAATAAACCCCATCTTGTTATCCTCGATGGCAACGATGCAATATGTGCCTTGCTGCCCCTTCTGTCACTGGGAAAGGACACCGCAAGATCGAACCCAAAGCTAAGCACTTCTCCCATGGCAAGAACTACCAATCTAGTTGGCCAAACCAAACGGATAATTCGAAGAGACTTGCAAATATAACCAATCATACATAAAAGAATTCAGAGAAGATTCAAATATTATTCATAGATAGACTTGATCATAAACCCACAATTCATCGATCTCAACAAACACACCGCAAAAAGAAGATCACATCGAATAGATCTCCACAAGAGAGGGGGGAACTTTGTATTGAGATTCAAAGAGAGAGAAGAAGCCATCTAGCTACTAACTATGGACCCGAAGGTCTGAGGTAAACTACTCACACTTCATCAGAGAGGCTATGATGATGTAGAAGCCCTCCGTGATGACGGCCCTCTTCCGGCGGAGCTCCGGAACAGGCCCCAAGATGGGATCTCATGGATACAGAAAGTTGCGGCGGTGGAATTAGGTTCTTGGCTCCTGTTCTGATCGTTTGGGGGTACGTGTGTATATATAGGAGGAAGAAGTACGCCGGAGGAGCAATGAGGGGCCCACGAGGCAGGGGGGCGTGCCCTGGGGGGCACCCCCACCCTCGTGACCGCCTCTTTTGTTCCTTGGAGCAGGGTCCAAGTCTCCTGGATCACGTTTGGTGAGAAAATCACGTTCCCGAAGATTTTATTCCGTTTGGACTTCGTTTGATATTTTGTTTCTCCGAAACACTAAAATAGGCAAAAAACAGCAATTCTGGGCTGGGCCTCCGGTTAATAGGTTAGTCCCAAAAATAATATAAAAGTGGAAAATAAAGCCCAATATAGTCCAAAATAGTAGATAATATAGCATGGAGCAATCAAAAATTATAGATACATTGGAGACGTATCAGGGCGCTTCTCTTGCATTAACACACCTCCTATGCCATAACCGCTAGCATCGCAATGTATCTCAAATGGTTTATCAAAGTTGGGTAAAGCAAGCAAATGAGCATGTGTAAGAAAATTCTTAAGCTCATTGAATGCGGTATCTTGAGATGGTCCCCAAACAAATTGCACATTTTTCTTACTCAAAGCATGCAAAGCTAAAGCAATGGTGCTAAAATCCTTCATAAATCTACGATATAATCTGGCTAAGCCAAGAAAACTATGCACTTGTTGCAAATTTGTTGGTTGGGGCCATGTTTTAATAGCATTGATCTTAGATTCATCCACATGAACACCCTTAGAGGACACAACAAAACCCAAGAAAACAAGCTTATCACACCAAATAGGCATTTGTCCATATTAGCATAAAGGCGCTCTTTCCTAAGAGTTTGCAACACGGTTCTAAGATGGGTCACTAGTACAACGAGGTGCTATACAAATGGTTTTTAACCCTTTTCCGCGACGGCATTTGGAACCATCGCCAAGTGAGTGTGGGCGATAGTGGGGGTCCTTCCCAGACGACCCAGAAACTGTCGGGGATAGGGAGCCAAGATGCATATATAGTACTCCTACTCGTTTGTGTTCGCATTGCCATCGCAGTCGGTATACTGTGGTGCTACCTTTACAATGCATGACCCATCACAAACGGTTCACTATTACAGAACGTGTATGATAAGCAGTCAATCACACACATTTGCTTTTCCCAAACCGTATGCGATAACAAATTAAGAAGATTAGCTAATCGTCATACGAGTGCCAGATAGGATTACGAAACGTCAGACCATCGTAACATCGTCGTACATGACAACTATCGCACATGCTATTCTGTGGGGCAACGTTTACAATGCATACTTCATCAGAAATAGTTCATGGTTGCGAATCATGTACGATAAGGCAACTATCACAACTGTTTAGTTTGCTCGCACCGTTTGTGATATTTTCGGACATCGCACATGCTTTCCAAACGGAAGCTATGGGCATGGTTGCAGACGTTTCCTCTTTGTGAACCGTGTCGGATTATGGTGTATATCGCAAACATTTGTGTTTTACCAACTGTGTTTGCCGTAATGACCTAGAGAGCGTAATTTCACCATATTTTAATTGCGGGTATTTCAAATTGTACCGGATTTGAATTTGAATTTGAATGTATGATATAGCTTTATTCATATCCATCAGGTTCAAACAACCAATGCATTATTCAATTCATAGGTACATATGTTCAAGAATTACATAAGAACCAAATAAAGAATGATGAATCACAATTGTATACTTTTACTATTAAAGACGGTAAAGAAAGAGACGAAATACATTCTGGTTGCTGAACAAGGTGAAGCGGAATGCCCATATTGTGCCCTCCTCCATGTAGAAGGCACACACGACTCTAGTCCAACCCCTTGTGATGACCAACCGCCCATCCTTCATGGTCTTCATGAAAACAACTAGATAATCATCGTGCTCTGGTAGGAATACTTTAACCTTTGCATGCCCACCAATCATGTAGTTTGAGAGGTAATCTTGAGTAAACTACTTTGGGAACCACTACAAAGGAAAAAGATTCAAACATTGTCATCTAACACAACTCATTATGGGCAGTAAAAAGAAGGTTGCAGAGTTCTTACTTACCGTCCCACAGTTCACTGTTGTCTTGGATAAAGTGTAAACAAATAGTTTAATTGCCATCTTTTGACCCGTTTTACTAACAATCTTTATCAGCTTACTCACTTGATGTTGGTTCATCGATATCTCATTTCCCCATACGGAGAGAGGGTCAAAGAATGGATCTTTACCAATGACATATGTACCTAAAAGCACCAAGTTAATATTAGAGCTAAACAGCAATTGCACAATGATGTAGTACCCCACTCTTTTATAGTATCTTATAACATCCAATATACTCACATATTAGATGAATTAATATCTTATATTATGGGCCGAAAGGAGTTTATTGCATTCTTACAAATTATCGACTGATTAACTGCTGTTGTATCCATGGGTTAGAGTTAGTTTGAGCTAGTTCAGGATCAAATAGCCCTAAAGTATATCCAAACATGAGGGCTAGTTTGAGCTAGTTGCATCTATGAAAGTGCAATCATGCCCTTGATCTTTTTTTGATGTTGATGACAACATGCACATAGGGGACTAATCATGTTTATCAAGTATATCTCAGGATTAAGTCTCAAGGGCCGAGTGTGGATCATGACTACAGACAATATATATCACTCAAGAGTGGACATACAAGACAATAGCTTTGGCTCTTTTTCGGTTTGATCTTGAGTATAGGGACCCCACACTATTAAGAGGGGATCGTCGGATTTCGTGCAAGACTTGCTCAAAACCCACAAAGTATCCTCTCACAACATCTCTATTTCATCTCTAGTACTTCCACTACTTCGTGCAGAAAATTTGTTGTGAACCTGAGCTAGTGTGCTTTGATTGTCACGGGACGTCCGGAATTCTACGGACGTCCGACCCCTTATAGCCTATCGGGCGTCTCGCACTCTTCGGATATTCAGTGCATCTTCACAGAAAGAAAATAGCGGAAATCTGGTCCTCTTCGTACGACCGGACACCGGACGTCTGTCTTTCTCCGGAAATTAGGTACATCCTCAACAGAACACTTTTAGCGGATTTCTTCTCCTCACTAGACGACCGGTCACTGGTCGTCCACACTTTCTGGACGTCTGGTGGCTGTGTGTCTCATGCTGATTCGGGGCCTGGTGGATTCCGAGTGAGCGGACGACCGGCGGGCTGTTCGGACGTTTGATCCAATCTGTGCCACCGGACATCCGGTATTATCCAGACGTCCGACAACTGCAGCACGTTAAGTGGATCAACAGTCAGTTTTTACACTACTACTATATATAGCCTTATCCCTCTACGGGATAAGGTTGACCATTCAGTTTGAGCTTTCTAAGAACACATTTCAATCTCTTTCTCTTTATCGCTTACACCAAATCCTAGATCCCCATGGGATTTGGGAACATTTGAGAGAAGTTCTCCAATCAAGTGATAGATCCACTCCTTCCCCTTCTTCTCACCAAAGGAATTTATGATTTGAGCAAGTTCTTGAGCTTTTCCCGTCATTCTTGTTACTCTTGGAGGTTGTAGACTCCTAGGCGGTAGGAGTCATTCGGAGAGGAATCGATCATTGTGATTACCCCTGGAAAGTTTGTGGGAGTTTAGAGATCACCCCAAGGTCTACCACTAGTGGTTGAGAAACACATTTGTGGTGTTGTCTCAAAGGGAGAATAGGGTGAGCCTTCGTGGCATTGGTGTGCCTTCGTGGTAACATCCACCTCTCTAACAGTGACGTAGCTTTCCCCCAAGGAAGTGAACATCGGCATACATCCTCGTCTCTCGGATTTGCGATTATTCCTAACCCTAACTCTCTACTTGTGGTTACTTGTCTCTTAGTCCTTACTTATATCATATTGTGCTTTCTTACTCACATAGTTGTGTTACTTGTTTACCTTGCTTAGCTCTTAGCATCATACTTGCAATTGTTAGGCCCACTTTCATATTCCACATTATTGCCTAAAATTGCTAAGTAATAATTAAAATCTGTAATTGTACCTATTCACCCCCTCTAGGTCCATCTCGATCATTTCAATTGGTACCAGAGCCTTGTGCTCTATTCTTGTGGCTTAACGACCCCAGAGCGAGATGAACCCCGATGGGACTCCCCTTGTTGCGGATCCAAAGAGTACGGGCGCGGCTTCCATGGAAGTCAAGTCCTTCACTTTTGAGGATCTGGAACCGGCGCTTGCTAAGCAAAAGGAGGAGCATGATTCTTCTCTTGAGGCCTTGGTCCAAATGAGACTAGCCACACTAACCATGATGCTTGCACCTCTTTCTGGTGGTGTGGCCTCGAGGCTAGTTGTGCCTACTCCGTCACTTGGTCAACAACCTCCTAGTAATGAACACCCCACTGTTCCTTGGCTTTATGCAAGACCTCAAATAGAGAAACCAAAGTATAACCCTCAAGGCAAACCTCCTTTACTTGATGACACTACTGATTTTGTTTTGTGGTGAGTTGCTATGCAGGATCATTTTCGATATGGAAATGATGAGATGTTGGAAATCTTGGAGTATGGCTACCAAGCTATTGACTCGAAGAATCTTACTCCAAGAGAGGTATATGACAAGAATCTCAACAACACAGCAACCATGTGCATAAGGAGAGGTATGACTAACAAGCAAAGGAGACCATACATACATATCACAAGTGCCAAGGAATTATGGGATAGCATTGTGAGGACCAAGACCGGTTCCTCCACTCTCCGGCTTGCACAATATGAAATTGCCAAGGGTCAATTGCAAAACTTTTGTATGGAGAAAGGTGAATCTCCCAAGCAACTCCTTGAGCATCTCATGACTCTCATCGCTGACATCGAGTCTTGTGAGTGTGACAAGACACAAGATGGATTCAACTTGACTAAGCAACTTCTCGTGGACAAGTTGCTTAATGCTCTTGCTCCATATCATCATCAAATGGTGTGGGACATAAGACAACACCATGGATTCAAGGAAATGACTCCGGATGACATCATATCCACCTTCCAACTATTTGAAGAGTCAGTGGCAAATGCTACAAAACATCTTGCCATGCATGGTACCTCAACATCAAAAATCAATCTTGCATTGATGTCCAAGCATGTATATGAAGAAGAGCAAAGTGAAGAAGAGGAAGATGATTAGAATGAAGATGGTGATGAGATTGATTCCGTTCCCTCACATGAAGACACTGCTCTCTTTGTCAAGAAGTTTAGCGCGGGAAAATTCAAGGGAATATTCCAGAACAAGAACGTGAGAAAATGCTACAACTGTGAAAAAACCAACCACTTCTCCAATGATTGCCCTTATGAGAAGAGAGATGATAAACCAAGGTTTCCCAAGACCTTTCCCAAGAAGTTGCCAAATCCTTTGAACTCCAAGCTCAAGAAGAGAGATGGGAAAGCAATGGTTGCTCATGAAGAATCGGATCCGGATGATGTTAGTGGTGTTGCCGGAGTAGCCCAAGATTCTCAAAACACTTTGAGGCTAGTCAACAAGAGTGGTGATGTTGTCACCTAAAACTACATGAAAGACTACAAGGGCAACACTCACAAGTGCCTAATGGCAAAGGCTGTGGTAGAAGATGGAGAGGATCAAAACTCTCCTGATAAGGTCAAGGTAACCCCATGATCAAACCCTCCTATTTTCACTCCTTCTACTCCTATTGAAGAGTATCTTGATGTGGAGGATAATTATGATGATAATGATATAGATGACCCCATGTTTGCTAAATTAAATAAGGTCATGTGCTCCCTCAAAGGAAAGAAGCTCACTATGTTTCGTATGCTTATGGAGATGGTGGGTAAGCACACCATCACCATTAAGGAACTCGAAACCCTCATAACTGAGGAAAAGCAAAAATATGAAATCCTTGAGTGGAAAGTCCAACACGAGGAAGCACGAAATGATGAACTATTCTTGATAATTGGTGCAATCATTGATGTTCATGCTAAAGAGCTTGCCTCCTTGAAAAAGGCTAAGGACTCTTGCGAAGAGTCGATGAATGATAAAAGTAAGCTTGTGAAGTGATACGTCTCCAACGTATCTATAATTTTTTATTATTCCATGCTGTTATATTATCAATCTTGGATGTTTTATAATCATTTTATATCATTTTTTGGTACTAACCTATTGACATAGTGCCAAGTGCCAGTTCCTGTTTTTTCCGTGTTTTTTACATCATAGAAAATCAATATCAGACGGAGTCCAAATGCCACAAAACTTTACGGAGATTTTTTATGGACCAGAAGGAACATGTTGGGCCCTGGTTGCACCTTGGGGGGGGAGTCCCGAGGAGGGGACAACCCACCAGGGCGCGCCAGGAGGCCCAGATGCGCCCTGGTGGGTTGTGCCCACCTCGGGTGCCCCCCCGGACCGCCTCTGTGCTCTATAAATACCCCAGTATTTCCGGAACCCTAGGGGAGTCGACGAAATATTCATCCAGCCGCCACAGAGTCCAGAACCACCAGATCCAATGTAGACACCATCTCGGATGGGGTTCACCACCTCCACTGGTGCCTCTCCAATGATGTATGAGTAGTTCTTTGTAGACCTTCGGGTCTGTAGTTAGTTGCTAGATGGCTTCATCTCTCTCTTTATTGTCAATACAATGGTCTCTTGGAGATCCATATGATGTAACTCTTTTGCAGTGTGTTTGTTGGGATGCGATGAACTTCGAGTTTATGATCAGATATATCTTTTTATATCCATGAAAGTATTTGAGATTCTTTGATATCTTATATGCATGATTGCTTATAGCCTCGTATTTCTTCTCCGATATTTGGGTTTTGTTTGGCCAACTTGATCTATTTATCTTGCAATGGGAAGAGGTGCTTTGTAGTGGGTTCGATCTTACGGTGCTTGATCCCAGTGACAGAAGGGGAACCGACACTTATATATCGTTGCTACTAAGGATAAAACGGTGGTGTCTATCTCTACATAGATATATCTTGTCTACATCATGTCATCGTTCTTATTGCATTACTCCATTTCTCCATGAACTTAATACACTAGATGCATGCTGGATAGCGGTCGATGTGTGGAGTAATAGTAGTAGATGCAGGCAGGTGTCAGTCTACTAATCTTGGACGTGATGCCTATATAATGAACATTGCCTGGATATCTTCATAATTATTTGAAGTTCTATCAATTGCCCGACAGTAATTTGTTCACCCACCGCTTTGCTATTTTTCTAGAGATAATCCACTAGTGAAACCTACGGCTCTCGGGTCTCTTTCTCATATTATTTGCCTTCGCGATCTATTTTATTTGCCATTTATTTTCAGATCTATTAAACCAAAAATCCAAAAATACATTTATGCAACTTATGTTATTTGGCGTTCTATCTATCAATATTTACAACTCTCTCACGCCCGTTTGCCAATTTCTGGCACCGTTACCCGAAAGGGATTGACAACCCCTTTTAACACGTCGAGTTGTGAGGATTTGTTATCTATGTGCAGGGGCTGTTTACGTTGTATTGCTTGGTTCGCCTACTGGTTCGATAACCTTGGTTCCATATATGAGGGAAATACCTACCGCCGCGGTGCTGCATCATCCCTTCCTCTTTGGGGAAATACCGACGTAGCTTCGAGCGACATCAAAAGGAATTCCCTGCGCTATTGCCGGGGAGGATCTTCAACATATACTAGGTTCCTAATCACAAATATCATCTCCTCTCAATTTACATTATTTTCCATTTGCCTCTCGTTTTCCTCTCCCCCACATCACAAAAATTTGCCGTTTTATTCGCCTCTCTTTTTCGTTCATTGTTCTCTTGCCGGATCTGTTTTTGTGTGCACTCTTGTTTGCATAGTCATGATGCCTCAAAGAAAATATTATGATGTTCCTTACCCAAATATTTTGCTTCAAATTGAGAAAAGTACTAAGGAATATATGACTACACAATTTGAGCATAATAAGTATTTCACTGAAGAACTTAAGGAGCACTCCATTGTGCTTGATGCTATTATAAAACAACTTGATGATATCAGTAGAGACGTTTGCAATCTCCAATCTAAGTACGCTTTTGCTGAAAGTTTGCGAGGGAAAGTATCCGATGCACAAGCTACCTTAGTAAATCTAATGGCTGCTAAACCAATCTCGTTAGAAGATAAAAGTGATGAAGATCTTAAAATGATTGGTGTTTCTTCTATTGATTCGTTGTTTAGTAAAGTTAAGATTGATGAAAAAGGGACTGGAGAAGAGTCAACTTTAGGTAGAAGGCGTCCCAATATTTCAGAGGGTGAAAATCTTGTTGAAAAAATTGATGAAAGTGGGTTTGGAGAGGTCAAATCTTTAGCTAGTGATGTGCCCACTCTTTTGGATTACAAAGACTTTAATTATGATAGTTGCTCTTTGATTGATTGTATTTCTTTTTTGCATCCATAATAAATTCACCCCATGCTTATGAACAAAATAAAGCTTTTACTAAACATATTGTTGATGCTTTGATGAAAGCTTTTGAAGAAAAATTGGAATTAGAATTTTGATTCCTAGAAAATTGCATGATGAACGGGAACCTACTATCAAAGTCAATATTAAAAATTATGAGTGTTTTGCTTTGTGTGACTTGGGTGCTAGTGTTTCTACTATTCCGAAAACTTTATGTGATGTGCTTGGTCTTACTAATCTTGAAGAATGTTCTTTGAATTTGCAATTGGCGGATTCTACTATTAAAAATCCCATGGGAAAAATTAATGATGTTCTTATTCTTGCAAATAGGAATTATGTGCCCATAGATTTTATTGTTCTTGATATTGATTGCAATCTGTCTTGTCCAATTATTCTTGGTAGACCGTTTTTACGCACTATTGGTGCCGTGATTGATATGAAACAAGGCAACATTAAGTTCCAATTTCCTTTGAGGAATGGTATGGAACACTTTCCTAGCACTAGAGTTAAGCCACCTTATGAATAAATCATGAGGGCATCTTATGGATCTCGAACCAAAGATGAAAAAACTTAGATCTTTGTTTTATGCCTAGCTAAGGGCGTAAAACTATAGCGCTTGTTGGGAGGCAACCCAATGAATAAATTTTGTTTTTGCTTTTTCCTTCCTGTTTTTGTGTGTTAACACAATTATTCTACTGTTATGATTGTGTTTTTTTATGTATTAATTAGTGTTTGTGCCAAGTAAAGCCTTTAGGATCTTCTTGGGTGATAGTTGTTTGATCTTGCTGAAAAAAACAGAAACTTTTATGCTCAAGAAATTAATTTTAGTTTTTTACCAGGGAGCAATAAAATAGCCATTCCACTTGCAGTAGATCAATATACAAATTTCTAAGGTCTTCCTAATTGTTCAGAATTTTTGGAGTTACAGAAGTATTCAAAATAGTCAGATTGCTACAGACTATTCTGTTTTGACAGATTCTGTTTTCTTTGTGTTGTGTGCTTATTTTGATGGCTCTATGGTTTTCTTTGATGAGTTTTTGCGATAGAAAAGTTGGAATACAGTAGATATAATACAAGAACAAAATATGAGTTGGTTTGATACAACACTTATAGTAGTGGTTTATTATTCTTATACTAACGGATCTCACGAAGGTTTTGTTGAGTTTTGTGTGATTGAAATTTTCAAGTTTTGTGTTATCTTACGATGGATGAAGGAAGCATGGAAGAGCCTAAGCTTTGGGATGCCCCGGCATCCCAAGCTATTATCCAAAAATGAGCAACCAACTAAGCTTGGGGATGCCCCCGAGTGGCATCCCCGCTTTCTTCCAACGATCATTGGTATTTTACTTGAAACTATATTTTTATTCGTCACATGATATGTTTTTTGCTTGGAGCATCTTGTTTGATATGAGTCTTTGCTTGTTTTATTTTATGTTTTAAGTCATCAATCGTTGCTATACACACCTATTTGAGAGATCCAAAATTATGTCATGACTTGTTAGAATTGCTCTCTATGCTTCACTTAATTTTTTTGAGCAATGGACTTGCTCTAGTGCTTCACTTATATTTTTTTGAGCATAGTGTGCTTTAGTATTTTTGAAGAAATGCTCTCTTGATTCACTTAGATTTATTTGAGAGTTAGTAAAATTTTCAAGAAATTCTCTCTTGCTTAACTTAAATTAATTTGAGAGAAACAAAAAATATATTATGCTCATGATCTTCACTTATATTTGTTGGAGCTTGTCAAAAGCAATACATGAAAATTAGTCCCAAGTGATAGATATCCAAGAAGGATATAACAAAAAATTTCATGAAGATTATTGGAAAAAATAAACTTGATTCTTAGTAATAGTTTTTAGATATGATGATGTGATATGTGAGTTATGTTGATGAGTAATTATGCTTTAGTAAGAATATTGGTGTTAAGGTTTGTGATTCCCTATGCAAGTACGAAAGTATAGTCGTGCAATGAAATTATATCCTACTTGTGGTGCATTATTCGATGTTATTTATGCTTAGCGCTTGCTTATGAGATTATTTGTTTCTTTGTTGGTCGCTTCCCAATCTTTTGCTAGCCGTCATTTTGCACTAAGTATGATCACTACTTGTGCATCCAAAAACCTTTATCCCAGTTTTGCCACATGAGTCCACTATATCTACCTATATGCGGTATTCTTTTGCCGTTCTAAGAAAATTTGCATGTGCCATCTCTAATTTTCAAAATAAACTTCTCTTTTGTGTGTTTGTTTCACTCGCAGAGCGGTGAGGGGTGGCTAATATTTTCCATGCTAGATGTGTTACTCTCGAGATGAGTGTTTATTCACTTGTCATTGCACGAGAGTAAGGCAAAGGTATTAGGGATACCCAGTCCCTAAATGCAAAAAAATGAATTTACTTTATATTATCAAATAATAAATTTCTTGGAAAGTGTTGGTATGGAGGGCAACCGTGGATACGGCTAGCCATGGAAAGTGAAAGTTATGGTGGAAAAAGGAATAAACTTTATTTTCTGTTTGGGAACCGCCTATGATATATCTATGCATGGAAAGTATTGGGAACTCTAAGTCGTTTTCGTTGGTGGGATGAATACACCTCTCGAAATGTTTTTATCTCTAAGTTTTTCGCTTTGAGCTCTAGCACCTCTACAAATCCCTACTTCCCTCCGCGAAGGGCCTTTCTTTTACTTTATGCAATTTTTATTTTCGAATTTGAGTCTCCATCTTCTCTTATAAAAGCACCAACTAGGAGGCAATATGATCATACTTAAGTATTGGGTGTAGCTAATATTCAAGTGTGTTTCATGAATGGATCAATGTTTGAGCATGATGGGCTAGGGATAGCTTATTTTAGCATCGATATTTTGAAAGACATGGTTGCTTGTTGATATGCTTTAGTATCTAAATTATCATGTCAAAACTAGACTATTGCTTTGAACAACTAAAAGTCCAATTGTCCATGCTATAAAGAAAGAAATATGATATGACATGATAGGCAGCATACCACATCAAAAATTCTGTTTTTATCACTTACCTACTCGAGGACGAGTAGGAGTTAAGCTTGGGGATGCTGATACGTCTCCAACATATCTATAATTTTTGGTTGTTCCATGCTGTTATATTATCAATCTTGGATGTTTTATAATCATTTTATAGTCATTTTATATCATTTTTGATACTAACCTATTGACATAGTGCCAAGTGCCAGTTCCTGTTTTTTCCGTGTTTTTTACATCACAGAAAATCAATATCAGACAGAGTCCAAATGCGACAAAACTTTACGGAGATTTTTTATGGACCAGAAGGAACATGTTGGGCCCTGGTTGCACCTGGGGGAGTCCCGAGGAGGGGACAACCCACCAGGGCGTGCCAGGAGGCCCAGGCGTGCCCTGGTGGGTTGTGCCCACCTCGGGTGCCCCCCGGACTACCTCTTTGCTCTATAAATACCCCAATATTTCCAAAACCCTAGGGGAGTCAACGAAATATTCATCCAGCCGCCGCAGAGTCCAGAACCACCAGATCCAATCTAGACACCATCTCGGATGGGGTTCACCACCTCCATTGGTGCCTCTCCAATGATGCGTGAGTAGTTCTTTGTAGACCTTCGGGTCCGTAGTTAGTAGCTAGATGGCTTCATCTCTCTCTCTTGATTCTCAATACAATGTTCTCTTGGAGATCCATATGATGTAACTCCTTTGCAGTGTGTTTGTTGGGATCCGATGAACTTTGAGTTTATGATGAAATCTATATTTTCATATCCATGAAAGTATTTGAGTTTCTTTGATCTCTTTTATGCATGATTTCTTATAGCCTCGTATTTCTTCTCTGATATTTGGGTTTTGTTTGGCCAACTTGATCTATTTATCTTGCAATGGGAAGAGGTGCTTTGTAGTGGGTTCGATCTTACGGTGCTTGATCCCAGTGACAGAAGGGGAACCGACACGTATGTATCGTTGCTACTAAGGATAAAACGATGGGGTCTATCTCTACATAGATAGATCTTGTCTACATCATGTCATCCTTCTTATTGCATTACTCCATTTATCCATGAACTTAATTCACTAGATGCATGCTGGATAGCGGTCGATGTGTGGAGTAATGCTAGTAGATGCAGGCAGGAGTCGGTTTACTAATCTTGGACGTGACGCCTATATAATGATCATTGCCTAGATGTCGTCATAATTATTTGAAGTTCTATCAATTGCCCAATAGTAATTTGTTCACCCACCGCTTTGCTATTTTTCTCGAGAGAAGCCACTAGTGAAACCTACGGGCCCCGGGTCTCTTTCTCATATTATTTGCCTTCACGATCTATTTTATTTGCCTTTTATTTCAGATCTATTAAACCAAAAATCCAAAAATAACTTGTTGCAATTTATTTTATTTGGCGTTCGATCTATCAATATTTACAACTCTCTAACTTCCGTTTGCTAATTTCTGGCACCGTTACCCAAAAGGGATTGGCAACCCCTTTTAACACGTCGGGTTGCGAGGATTTGTTATCTGTGTGCAGGGGCTGTTTACGTTGTGTTGCTTGGTTCTCCTACTGGTTCGATAACCTTGGTTTCGTATATGAGGGAAATACCTACCGCCGTTGTGCTGCATCATCCCTTCCTCTTTGGGGAAATACTGACGTAGCTTCAAGCGACATCATGAAGTCTCATGCATCTCTCTAAGGATTGTGAGCTTCTATCCGTGTCTCTTAAGACGAAGGAAGAAGAGCTCACCCTTCTTACAAAGAGTTTTGAGACGCTCAAGCTTACTTATCTTGAAACTCTAGCAAAGGCTTACTCTTCTCCTATTATCAATGTTGATGCTTGTACTACTAACTCTAGTAGTGACCTAGCATCTATTCTTGAGGAGAATCGCTTTCTCAAGGCTCAAATCGAGAAAGGTCTCATGACATGTGCTCAAGGATAAAAGAACCTTAATGAGGTATTGAGCCAACACAATTCAGTGTTTGCCAAAGAGAGTCTCGGGTTTGACCCAAGCACAAGCAAGAAGAAGACGTCTTCTCAAAAGTGCACCACCCCTCTAAAAGAAACATTTGTATGAGAAAGGCACAAGGAGAAAGGTAAGGTTATTGGGAAGGCCACAAGGGGCATGCCCACTCTCAACAAACCAAAAGAGTTCATGCCTCCATCCTATGTACTTCGTAAGACTAAGGATGGAGAAGTTTATGCAAAATTTGTTGGTCCTCGAAATGCATTCCGGTTCTATGCTATTTGGGTCCCTAAGACCCTTGTGACTAACTTGAGAGGTCCCATTGCAAAATGGGTGCCTCTAACCAAGTCATAATTGTGTGTAGGTTGCTTTCTCTGGTGGAGTAAAATGGGTGATTGACAGTGGATGTACAAATCATAGGACCACCTTGACAAACCTGGCGAAACTCTCGCAAGGCCTTGTGGCCAGGCAGTAGTGGTAGACGAGGACGTGGTGGTGCACGCACATCTGGGCGACGGTAACCTTGGGACGAGACCCGGCATGAGCGCGGGTGTACTCAAGGTCGAACCCGACCACCTTGTACTTCTCCTCGGCAAGCAACGACTCCATTATGTGGATGGAGTGCTCCGCCTAGACCAGGTCATTGGTGTACACCACCGAGAGGTCCATGAACCTTCTGTGGGTGTCCACTACGGCACGCATGGTGAACTGCTGCTCGTCGTCGGCAGCCGCTCGGAGCGCCATTGGAGCCATGCAGGATACCCTCTAAGAATTTCTCGTGGTGGGTGTGCTTCTTGCAATGGTGGGGCGCGATCGAAAGGTTGAAGATACACAAGGGTAGGTTAAATGGCCGCTGTAATAAATTGGGGCCGGCCGACCTGTAATCATCACGTCTTGTCACGACGTTCATAGTGGAGGAGTCCAGAATCCAGTGCACGCTTGACAACACTGCACCCCAGGCATGGGATCGAAGAGCCTGTTCCCGTGCTACCGCGCTGTTTACCGCGCAAGCTTCCTGCCCGGCTAGTTTGGCCACGCGTCGGCTAGAAGAGGGACAAATCATGGGAGTTTATTGGCAAAAATCTTTGTAAAAACGAAGTGTGTGGAATGACTTCGATCATAAGTTTACCCTTGGGTGATGAGGTCAAACTTACATAGAAGAGTGATGATGGACACTCGAGTGCGATAATTAATTCTGCGCTCTACAGTGCACGCGGTGGAAGAAACCAACTGTGTGCAATATTGTCGAAGGTTGCAGCCGAGTCAGCTATACAGATCGTGTGCTGTCAGATCGACAAGGTAAACTAATTCGAGAATGGTTAATAAAATCTATGACCATTGCATTTTAAGGTGAAAATAGTGCTAGCAATATACATGTCTCATACGATGCCATTTCAATGATTGTACCACAAAAGCTCGAAATGTTAGAAGGTTCAAATTCCAGAGTTATATGGCTCAAATTCGAAGATTACAAGGTTCAAACTGATATTAGAAATGAAATTCAGCTCATCAGTTGCAAATGCTCGCGCTGATGCGCTGAACATGGATATGAAAGAGGTTCAAACTATATCACTACTTCTAAGTCTGGCTTCGAAACCTCGGAATTTTTGCAAAGGGGTCAGCCACTGAGAAGTCATGTATGGGGTTGATCCGATGACTTCCGATTACTCTGTCATCTGAAGTTCCAAAATGAAATTCAGCATTTTTGGAGCCTACTCCATTCTGCCGCAGGCGCTGGCGCTGATCAACGAACCATTCATTTTTTTAAAATAAATGTAGGGGAAACCTCATTTCCTTCAGCACCATTGCTCGGAGAACAAAGTACCTAGCGAATATAATCTCCGGTAAGGTCCCTCGATAGGAGTTCAAAGTATTTTATAAGAGATGCAGATCTAGGCATTCGACGTGATTGTTATATTGTATCACATTATCCACCACTGGGCCTAATCTTATCCGCAAAAGAAGATACGTGTTAGTGCCTACATGCAGTTTTGAACATTACTACAGGCCTAGTTATTTGGTTTGCAGGATTTATAAAATGCACTAACATGCCATCTTCGACCTGACATGATTAACATGGGCATTTGATTACATTCTAGAAAAATGTAGGCTTCTTCACAAGAGGTTGGAGTGGATGAAAAGTTCCCTAAGAAAACTAGTACAGATGAATCCAAAGAAGAAATGCTTATTGAATGTAACCATATGTATCAAGCAACCAATATGGGGGGGGCATGTATGTACTGAAATCCTCCAAAAGAACCTTCAGAAATCATAGTACATTGTCATTGTAAACTTGGAAAAAGGTGTCACAAATTGAACTCCCTTATGGTTAACATTTAACAGGAAAGGAACATCACCTCGATATATAGGTTCTCTAGGCACGGAAAGCATCTCAGGAAACTGACAACTTGCTCCAGGTCGGGCCCGATAGATTCTAGTGCCAAGACCTTCACTGTGCGCAGTTTGGGGGTCAAGCTTATCGGAATCATTTTCTGAATGACAAACGAACAAACATCTTCAAAATTAGAAACAATGTTAATTTGTAGAAGGAGAGGTAGAAGGCGGCTGTTGTACCTGAACGGGTGTGGATCCAATAACAAGTTCGGAGTATTTGTCAGACGAGTAGCCCACCACTGTCAATTTTGACGCAGAAATGACATTGATTCTTGTTGGACCTTCTTGATCAACTACAAGTAATCTCTCAAGTGCAGGTGTGTTCTGGATGACCATACCATGGTCCACCTTTTGTGATGTCTTCCTGCAGCACCAATAACACACATAAATAGTCCGGAGAGTCATGGAGTTGATGTGAAAGGTACTCAACCCATTGATTGCCTGAACACGAATGTACTCGAGTGTAGTACAGCCACGGAGCAGGTGTTCCATGTCACCCTTTGAGAGGCAGACGGCGACGAGCTCGAGGTGCTTCAATCGTGGTAGAATAAGAGCGGGCGCATCATTAAGGGGCAAGAAATGGCAGTTCCTAAACTTGGTGACGCGCAGCGTGGGCGCCAGGCGGAGTGCGGACATTGGCAGCGACCACATATGCCCATCATCAAAAGTGAGCTCCTCGAACTGATCTAGGGCGGGGGATCGGAACCAGTTGTCAAGCTTGGCTCGGTCCTTGACGTTGGAACGGAACTTGCCCATTCTAAGGCCTTTGGTTGGGCCAAGGTGACTACCAAGGATCTTGGAGAATGCATCCAAGATTTTGTGATAGCCATGGCAGAGCTCATGGGTGTTGATGAGGTCGAGAGAGCTAGAGTTCCATAGGGGGCACCACCACCGGGAAAGGAGTGTTGCCCGCGCCCCATATTTGATTGGGAGGAGGGAGATGATGACTCTTAGCATATCATTGGGGAGGCTGCTGATTAAGTCTAGGCATATCATCGGGGAGTCGCGTGCGGTTCTAGCTCGCCCCGCTTCCGCTTGTTGGTAGCCCCGTTCTCCACCTCCGGAGTCGCCTTGTCAGCGGATCTTTCTGATAGAAATGGGAGTACAGGGAATATTTACTTAAAATAGGGCAATAGAAAAGTGCATTGGTAACTAGAAGTTATTAGGTAGGGATATAGTAAGAAAAGGGAATAACAATTGGTTGCTTAAATACTACACAATTCATTTGACATTGTTTGGTAAGTCAACATATGTAGATAGTTGAAAAGAAAACTTAATTTGAACAAAGTCTGGACGAATGATTTTATCGAGGAAGTTAGCATATATCTCATGACCAGGCCCTTCTATGTGTAGTGCAATTTTAGTGCCAGCTTTCAGTACATAAAACTTTGCAATTTCATTCCAAAAGCCAGTGCCAAAATAGGAGTCACCACGTTCATCAAGTCTTACAGTAGCAACGATTGTAAATCCATGGTTTGTGTGCAGTATGAAATTCGTGGAGCCTTGATGTATGTAAAGGGAAAAATTGTGCACTACATAATCTGTTGCACAGCGAGGGATGTCCTACAGAAAATGGTAGGATTGTTAAACAAAATATGGTAACATGCAACTATGGGCTCAAATTGAAAGAACTGTACAACAGTTAAAATCGAAGGACAAAAGTCTATAATTAAACAGATAGGGTAAACATGATGTCATGGAAATATGAGAGTAATCGAAAGAACAATACATCACTAATTTTCCTAATATAGAAAGAAGAGGGGGGAAAATCCCCTTTGATGTATATGGTGCATGTGGCACCTTTTATCCAAATGTAGCAATATTTATAATATGTTCAGGAAAGTAGGCCATGCCAACCAATTTAGGGTGAGATTGAACATACCGCGCGCGTCCTCAAGTTATCTGGTACGATGAGATGGAATCTCTGGCGGCGGTGGCCAAGTCCTAAAGTGTCGGCACACTGTACATTATATGAATGAAAGAAAACCCTCAAATCAGCTCGAATAAAAATGAATCCATGGCGATTTCCGCTGGGTGATTAAAGGAGGAAGATGAACTGGGATAAGAGATGAGATAATATCTTGTTAAATTAGTTACCTTGTCATCCATGAGAAAGAACCCTCAGTACGGCAAATTCCCCAATTGAGCGGAGATGGGTCGACCATGAGTAGCGTCAAGAAATTCGATGGTGATAGGCGGCGGAAAGCGGATGTGGCGAAATGCGGTGCCAGCAGCCTGGCGGCGGCGGCAGGCGGTGCGCTAAGTGTTTATCGCCATGATTGGCGGTGCCATGGCATAGACATGGAGGAGCTTGTGCAGGTGTGAATGGGGAATGTACCGGAGGGGTCGAGGGGGTGGCAGGCGGGGTGTGGGTTTTTGTGACGTGGGGATGGTGAGGGTTTTCTTTTTTCTTTTTTGAATTGGGTGGTGAGGGTTTTCTGTCCCACAAATAATTTTGGTTGCGACGGTTTGCTAGAGTGAACCATGTGTGTTTGACGTAGCAGGCAAAATGAAAGTCATTGCACACGGTTCCAATTTTGGGAACCGTGCGTGATTGACGTACTACCTCCGTCCGGGTTTATTGGTCCCCCATTGTAATTTTTACCAAAATATAGCGAAATATTTAACATACTCAGACATAGATAACAAGCGTACACGTACATAAGCATAGCTCAACCATAAGTACATAGTTCAACCGTGATAAAGCATACTCAAGCGTACATAGTTCGATCCATCCCACATCTCATCTCACATGCGTCCGACATGATCCTCAAGCTTCTCCAGGTACTCGGCGTACGCGCCGTGCGCCACCCTGCGAGAATACTTTCGCTTGAAGGAGCCAATGGCCGATCCTCTTGCATGCGTCAGAACACTTAGATACGCTTCATGAATCTTGTGGTTGCAAAATGAGAATCCATAGCCGTTGTTCCAGGTCCTAATATGCATGTTATGCATTCCCGCATAAAGCTCCCTCAGGATTCGCCTCTTGTACCTCCTCTGGACATCTTCATCCTGGCTGTCCACATCGTCAGACAACACCTATACAAATAGTAAACAAATTTGGCATCAAATCACTGATTACATGTCGTGAGGTAGGATTAGGAATTTATGGCTATTTATTTATACATATCTAGAGATTATTGTTCGATTTTTAAGCACAGTCGTCTATGTACATACCAATCTTGAAGAAATTAATGGCACAAACATAGGTAGGTCATTCAAAATCAATTGTCAAGTCCTGGCTAGGAATTATTAGCACGAACACTAACGCTAGTTGGATTACTAGCAGAAATCATTTTCACAGATGAAACTACTAATCACTTATCACCTGTACCATTCAAACAATCAATACACTACACGGATCTAACGAAACTTACTCAGATTTCATGGATTGGGAGAACATAACCACAAGATTTATATTCCAAAAAGGGGGAGGCAGGAGTAACCATAGAAATCCTATGATCTATTTGACACATGAATGGGTATAGATGACTAACCAGCTGTCCGTCATTGTGGGACTCCTCGCCGGAGTGGTCGTCGCAGTCGTCGCCGAAGTGGTCGTCGGAGTCGGTGTGGAACGCCGCCTCCAGCTGTGGAAGCTCGACCCCGTCGACGACGTCAGGGTGCAGCCATAACTTGCTCGCGGTGACGGCAATCTCTGTCTCCATCTCCACGCCATGCTCCGGTGCTTTAGCAGCCCCGACGTCGCCACTCCCTCTGATGGGGCGCTTCGGCGACATCCTCATACACCGACGGCTTTGAGGACTGAGAGCAGCATCAAGGATGCAAGCGAAGAGAGAGAATTGTGTGTGCATAGCGAGGATGGGGGGTGCGGCCGCTCGGGCGCACCATTAATATGGAGTAGTGGGAGTTGTGGGAGAGAGGCGGGCGGCGGTCAAACCGATGGCTCGCCTCCCGGTGAGCCTTCGCACCGGACTGCTGGCATGCCTACCAAAGTTTCACACAGCTACTCACACGCCTCCTGATGACACTGCACAGCGAGCACGCCTCCGCCAATTCAGACACCTGCATGCACGCCTCCCCGTCTGCCTGCGCGACGGACTGCTTGCATGCGTCCCATCAACTCATGCCTGCTCGCACGCCACACGGGTCGCGCGGCAGCACATGTATTGTTTTTCTATTTGGATGATTAATGCTGCCACTTTATTGCTTAACCACTGCATGGAAAGTATCCATTGTTGGTCTAACGCTCACGGTTCGAATAAATAATCCGTTTGGGATATTGGTTCCCAATTATTAATAATCTCCCGTCTGTAATTAGATAAAGATTACATCAAAACTGGTGTCAAATTTGACAAAAATAAAAAAGTACAATGCCACTTTGTATTGGTGTCCATATGACAACACGATAAGTTTCATGAACTTCAAATAAGTTTTGGATGTACTAGAATTTAAAAATCAAGATTCTCAATGTTTGAAATTTGTTGCACATGGAGTAAACATGCACCCAGCGAGACACATGTGTTTTTGCAATCCATTTAGGTGCACTGTCACGTGTGCATGTAGCTCAAATTTGATTTTTGCACATTATACCATAGAAAATAAATCAATCAATGTACTAAAATGTCTTAATGATCCCTGTGATTTTTTTGAAATTAAAACGTCCCTCCTTTGGTAACATGTATGTTCACCGCGAGATAATTAATTTAACATGCATCGTAGTTGCGGTGGATTCGCGGTGTGTGTGTGGGTGTGTGCGTCTGGGGGTGGCGGGTGGCTCGTAGTACACCACGAGTTGTGAGCCACCGTGTGGGTTGGCCGTTTTGTTAGGCAGGCTGGTGCCACATCAGAGTCATGAAATCGTTATTTAAAACATTGCACAACCCTTTCATACATAAATGTTTTGGCCACATGCAGTCGATGGTTGTCCTACAAGACACTCCACTATAAAAAATACACTTCCGTGATGATACGTGTTTGTCACAGTAGGTCACGTTTTCTGTCATGCATGTACATCCATGACAAATTTATGACAGAATCAAGATAGTCATACCTGTGCTCTCATAGAAGTGTTCCATGACATTACCAAAATTATCATCACGGAAGTGTCCACTTCCATGACGATAAATCGCGCGTCACAGAAGTGCTTTCGTCAAGGGTGACCGACACGTGGCATCCACCGTAATTGAACACCGTTAAGCTATCGGGTCCGGTTTTGGATCCAATAACCCATTAACAGCCCCGACCAATGGGGATTTTCCACGTGTAAAATCATCATTGGCTGGAGGAAACACGTGTCGGCTCACCGTTGGGACAGATGTCATCCACTCATTGGACCCAAAGCGCCTATGATACGTCGACACGTGGCACGGCCCAACAGACACTACTAGGAAAAGGCCTACTAATGGCGCACTGGTTTTGCCTACTAATGGCGCATTACCAGTGCGCCATTAGTAGCACGCCACTAGTATATCTTACTAATGGCGCACCACAGGTGCGCCATTAGTATCTGGTATACTAATGGCGCACCAACTAGTGCGCCATTAGTATGTAACAGCATGCGCCATTAGTGTGCCTCCCGGGGGGCCATACGTAAGCATGGCTTTGTCATACTAATGGCGCATTCTCTGTTGATGCGCCATTAGTATCCTTTGGCATACTAATGGCGCACCTGGTGGTGATGCGCCATTAGTATGAATATTTGGTTTTTTACCTTTTCTGATTTTTGCGCAGGTTACAAAATATATTATTAGACAGAATATAAAATATATTATTAGACAGAATATAGACAGCAGCACACAGCAACATCAGATTCATCGAATACAATAGAAGATTAGTCTCCAAATACAATTCATCATATTAGTCTCCGAATTCAAAAGACCGAACAAAGATAAAACATTACGAGTCTCAAGACCGCGAGTACCGAGTTTGTCTTCACATTACAAGTCGATATCGATCATCTAAACTACCATCACATAGAAGAGTGCTGTGGTCATCACGATGAGCATCATCGCGATCAAACTGGTCTTCATCCGGTTCCTCAAACGCTCCCTCCTCTCTCCCGCTAGATAGCGGGCGTATCTAGATTCGGCCTCCGCCCTAGTGGTGTACCCTTTGTTACTATTACCGCTGAAACAGTGAACCTGTCTCCGACACTCCTCCCAGTCGTCGTAGACTCCGGGAACCTTACCCTTGTACACGACATACGACGGCATCTCTATGCACAAGCCAAACAACAGACAATACATAAGCAATATGTAAGTATGCAACAAAAGGATCGGAAGAGAAAAGCAAGACATTAATAGCACGATTCATGGTCCTACTAATAAATAGCATCGATTACATCTAAGTTGAACGACTGTCCAAACCAAAGAGACATACAAATTCATTAAAGTATAATTACAACATGAGCCAATCAATGTTTCAGAACTACACATCACTACTTTCGACTCGACTCATCAGACAGGAACGTGGATGAAGCCGCCGTCTGTCGTGATGGTCATGAAATCACGGTCGTTGTCACCCTGCATTTGTAGGATTTCATCTATCTCACTGTTGGACGGTTGATATCTGAGGAAGAACTGCCCCGAGGTATGAAGGACATCTTGATGGATGATGTCCGCAAACTCCGACTGGATGCGAAAGAATTCTTGTCTGAGGTCCGCATCCTGGACTGCCGACAAGCTCGCGGCCCAATCTTTGAGATTATCTGGTAGCAGAAGTTGATGATGGTCCCTTACGATCGCCCACATTTGATGGAGGGCGTAGTAGGCATCCTTCTGACCACTAGGCGGCTGCTTGACGCAGCAGAACTTCGTATTGTGTGAGAACATGTGCTTGCCGTACTTACGAACTGCCCTGGTGAAGGTGCCTCCAGATTTGGCGTAGGCAGGGAGAACATCATCAAGAACTTTCTTGACATTTGTGTAGTCTATCTTGGAGTTACGGTTCGGGTCTAAATACGTGGCCATGGAATATTTCGGGCTTAAGAGGATGAGTGTGCAATGTGTGTCATTGCACAGAACACGGAATGTTAGAAAAAAAAGAACGGTCGAAATCTAAGAAATCATATGTTACGGGGCGGTTAAGGGATGACTTACTCGGGAAAGTAAGCCACAAGGAAGTTATCCTTATCTGGGTTTGCCAGAATGACGCCTTCGAGGTGTGAACTCGCAACTTGGCGGTCCGCAGCGCTGCTCAAGTGCTTGGCACGCATGTAGAAGGGGTCGACTATCACGATGTCCGGGGTCTTGTCTCTAATGATCCGCATCTCCATACTCAGCGAAAACAGCCGAACGAAGGTGTAGTGCAGCAGATGAAGGTTAAACATAGCAAAGATGTCATCAAACCGCAGGACGATCGTACCCCCGATGTCACCATCCACAAAGCCCTTGCCCTCTGGCACCTTGGCCATGAAAACCGTGTATGCCACATCCTTCTCTCTGAGACGCCGCTTCTCCAAAGAAAGAACACTGTCGTGCAGACTCCGCATAGCACCGGTTGCAGCATTCAGCATATTTGGTGGTAGCATCGCCCTACCCGCCACATGCACCCTCCTCGAGATATCCTTAGGTGAAGGTGGCCCGTCCTGAGCACGGATCAAACTCGGTGCCAGCTAGCTCGCACCGGCGCCCTTGTTAGTCTTTCATTTCCGTCCCTTCTTCTTGATCTCCTGTAATGGGACCAAGTTCTGCTCACAGACCGCCTTCTTGAGTGTGTTGGGGCTGATAATATTTCGCACCTCAGCTATCTGAGGCTCGGTGAAGGCGGGAGCTGGAGGCGTGTCCTGAGAACTGAACGCCAGACGACGCCTGTTGCAATTGGATTTCTCCGCCGTACCAGCTAGATCACGGTCGTCTTGGTTGGGTTCTTGAGAAAGAGGCCCACAGAACTCGTCAGCGTACCCATGTTCGGCAAAGTACTTATCAACTTTGGTAAATGTACCGTCGTCGTTGTCGTCGCCGTCCGGATCCTGTGCCATAGGGCTGTCCGGATCCTGTGCCATAGGGATGTCCGGCAGGTCCGGTAGCGTTGCGGCATTCTTGCCATGGCTTGGCGCCGGCACGACTGGCGGTCTTGTCTGTGGGGTGGTGTCCCCCGCCCCCAAACGAATCTGGCTCTTCGGCCAAAGCAGGGGCCAGTTTACGCAGGTGTTGAGGGTCATCTCATCTTCTTCGTCGGCCCCAGCGGGTCAAATCGGAGGTAACAGCTCGTCGCAACCTGGCAGCACCCGAACCACTTCAACCCTATACATTGTGGGTGGCATCGGATTACCGTGGAACATGGGGTTGCTCGGTTGAATGATTCTGCCCTTGGCGACATCGACCAACTCGGCGCCCACGAAGTGCAGAAGAGTGCAAGGAACGTCGGCGGTGCCCTGCGAAAACATGTACAGGGCATCAGGGATGCCCAGTCAAAGGCAAGGAGATGAAGTCATCAGCCGAGAGGCTTGGTTACCGTGATGCCGTCGAGCTCGGCTAATGTCGAGGCACCGCCAACGGCGGGCGTGCAACTGACGGAGGGGGTGCTTGCTGGCGAGGTGCCGGCCGGCGTACACCCGGGTGCATTAAGCTCCAATGCCTGTGCCGGCGCCGGAGACACGAATACCGCCTCCGCCGGAGACACCAATGGCGCCGCCGCCGGAGACACCAATGGCGCTGCCTGCGCGCTGTGCGAGTTGCTGGCCGTGAAGCTGGGAACCGGGGGAGGCCCCTGTTGGCCGCCCGCAATCCACGTCTTTAGCCCATGAATCAACGTAGGCACCATGGCGTTGAGCGTCGTTCCAAGTTGTTGTTGCACTTGCTCTTGGACAAGCTCCGGAATCCGCGCCACTTGTGCCTTGAGTTCTTCAACCTCGCGCGTTTGTCTTTCCGAGCTGGTCTTTTTCTCCTTCCGCACACCAGCGGTATAGTATGACCCCCATTTTGTGGACAAGCCTTTGCCGGCCACATGACCAGCCGATGTCGGCTTAGTGAGCTTATCCTTGTTTTTCATTACGTTCAACGCCCTATTTAAAGGGGTGTCGAAAGGGGAGCTCTTAGATGACCCCGCGCTACTGCTTTCAGTGTCTTGCGAAAGGAACGTGAACCATTTAGAAATATTGGGGATTAATTAGAGTGCAACCATATGGAGCTAATTACGCGGGGGTGTATTCCTTACCAGAAGAAGCTCAAGCGCCCTGGTCTTCGGATCCGTGGTAAGCTCCTTTGTTATCGGGTCCTCCTTGTACCGGGCCCTGACATAGTTCCTGGTCTGCTTGTCACCGCTGTATTTCTCGAAGCGGGGCGGTAGGCCTTGCTCGGCACGCTCCGCGTCCTCCATGTCCCATATAGGCTCCGCCACTCTGTAACCGCCGGGACCGAGTTTGTGTTCCCCTAAGTTCAACTCCCGCATTTCTTTCCCCCACTGACTTGATTCGGAGGTTGCACTGCTCTCGCACTTGATCTTGAACTCCTTGTACTCATCTTCGCTCATCAAAGGATATTTCGCCTTGATCTTCTCATAACTATCACCTTTATCAATCATTCTCTTCACCGCGCTTTTCCAAGTAGACAGGGTCGTGCTCATCTTCGTGAGGGCGGCACTGTTCACTTTATTCCCTGAGAGGCATGTGTTTTCAAATTCGGCGGGGAACTTGTATCGTTCATGCAGCTTCGTGAAGAGGAGGTTGCGCAAATTCGCTCGGTCCTTATGCCTAAGGTTCTTGGTGTTGATCGAGATGGTGCTCCGGAGAATGCACTCGAGCTGAAGCGAGTACCCCTTGACTATATGTTTGGGCTCCGTTGGATTCCTGTCGGAGTCCACTTGAGTGAATTCCTCCTTGAGGGTGCGGAGCGCATTCGGGCGCGGGTCGTTCCTTTGCTTCTTCGGTTGGCTGCCATCTGTGTGTGCGCCGCCATCATCAGTGGTAGCATCCTCGGCGGCACCATCAGTGGTGTCATCCCCGACGCCACTAGGGGTTGTGTAATCAGGATCGGTGTCTTCCGCGGCGTCCTCATAGCGGTGAGGTTGTTCCTCCATCTCCTGGGACAGCTCCCAGAATTGCTTGCCGCCCGAACCACCGGCCTCATCGTTGTGGGCCATGTTTCACTCTAAATAGGAAAAAAGTTTGGTCAAAAAGTTGGTTATTGTCAAGGAACAAGATCATGGTCTCATCATTTAGGGTTTGTCGACACCGAGGCACCCTAAAAGCCTAAGCTTTCATCATTTAGGGTTTGTCGACGCCGAGGCACCCTAAAAGCCTAAGCGTACATCATTTAGGTTCTCATCGACACCGAGGCATCCGGGGCAGCCAAGTTAAGTTTTCATCATTTAGGGTTTATCGATGCCGAGGCACCCTAGGTTGGGCCTAATCACTAGGCACTAATCACTTGGCTCTATTGCCACCTATGTTGGGTTTATCATCTAGGGTTTATCGATGCTAAGGAGAATTCTAAGTTGGGCCTAATCACTTGGCTCTATTGCCACCTATAGTTTAATGCAGGAAGAATAAAGGGGCAGTTGATCCTACTTAATTAAGTACTAAGATACCCCGGCCCATGCATTATCGCAAGTACCCCATATGTCCTATTTTTAGCAAAGTCATGCTAAAATTCACGGAAAATTTCAGCATGACCTTTGCTGAAAATAGGACATATGGAGTACCCGAATTTGCCGGAACGGAAGTTAATCGACATTCCGGCAAACTCAAGGGCCTCTCGGGGTACCTGCAAATTCATCACGACACGATGGTCGGAGACAAAACCCAGCAAACTAGCACCACAATGTGCCTCTACTTTCATATGGATGAAAAGGCCACAGACCATATGGTCCTCTACTTTCATATGGACAAAAATCAGCTCAACTTATGTGAGCTTCCATTCCAGATCTAATAGCAGCAAGTTGTTCACTTGTAGCTCAACTTATGTGAGCTGCCTTCAAGAAAAGAAATCTGCAGTGGCACATCTGCTCTCTAAATACATTGGCAAGAAGCAAAACAACACCTAGTACCATCCATCTGCTATGGCCGTATCATGCAGTTTAACTAAGCACTAACAGGTAATTATATAACAGAAAACTTGGCGCATACGTGTCACTTAGCTTGGGCAAGCAACATACCTCGTCCTCTTGGTTAGTCCAAACAAGCTATATGCTGAGCCTCAACTCACCACCTGCACATTTTACAGCACCAATGAAATGAAAAACTAAACATAATTGTCAACCAACAAAACCAGAACACAAACAGGACTTCAAATTTTCACGACCAGGAAGAAAAACAGGGTTTTCAACTACTATATTCAGTTTCATGGCATCAGTTGAACAGTTGAAAAAGAACAAGCTTCATTTAAATATCTTGCTGCTAACAAACATAACTAATGTCAGTACTCAAAAAATACAGTGACCACACAGGGAACAAACAAACTATTCACTTTTTATTTCTTCAGAATTGGACCAGACAGAGAAAAACTCCTTGGAAGCAAACTTATATGAAAAGGTTCAGCAACTTGAAACGTAACTCTTATATGAAAATCTTCTGTATGATCAAGTAAGCAGAGCACATGTATATACCTGTATCACTGTCTTGGAGCCAACAAACGCCTCAATTTTTCTCCAACCGTGATCGAACCTGATCGCCTATGCTTCTTCTTTCACTCTCCTGCATAAAGTTATTGTTACTACCTGGGAGGGATTATATGCTTGTTTACCACTACTAATACCATTTTTTAATATAATCTTCATTCTCCTGCTATTTCTTTTCTTACAAGTGTTGATGCCATAGTGTCTCTGGTTCTTCCTAGTTAAAACATGTGATTTTGAGAAGGAATTTGCCCAATTTTCGCAGGGAGACAAAACTTAGCTAAAAATTTGATATAACAAGTAGTCCATGAAATTATATTTCCTCTAGGCAAAGTAGAAGATATTATTTTGTTTTTCCTCTAAGGTAAAGGAAATAGCCATCACTTTGAAGTGTCTAATAGATGAAATAATGCATGAGTTAGAAAGATATGTGCAAGTGTCTGAAGGCATCCTGTGAAGCAGAGCTTCCAAATTGATCTTCTTGAAACATTGTTACTAAGTAAGGCTTAATTTCATATTTCTGCAAACTAAGGTAAACCAATTATTACATGCATAAATTTCTCATTTGGAGAAGCCAAGTATCAAAGGTTTCGAACCATGAGAATTTATTGCATTTTTCGGTGACAACACGACTAGGAAAAAAAGACTCTGATACAGAGACTAATGACGCGATGCCCCCCTCCCTTAGAGGCATTATCACAAACACCTATCAAGCACAATCGTTTCACATGTAAACTTGAGCATGCTTTGGAAAAATCACGCAACAAGCAAAAAATTGAACAGAGGATGCAAGAGGAAGGAGGGAGGGGGGATGAGGGAAGAGGGAGGAAGGATGAAGGAGTGGTGGCTACCTGCCTATGGACTGGTCGCCGGCGTAGCTCCGGGCGGCAGCGTTGTTGGGCAGGAGCACCTGCTCCAGGGAGGGGGCGCCGCTGGTGGGAGCGGCTGCTTGATGGGGGGAGGCGCTGCTGGGGTCCTGTACCAGAGGCGGGGCAGCGGAGGGTTCGGCCGGCTGGGCGCGCCGCGGCGGCGGGCCGGCAGCGGTGGCGGCGGCTAGGAACCCTAGCTGTCGCGCTCGGGAGGGAGGTTGACGCAGGCGGGGCCGCGGGGGGAGGGGGACGGCAAGGGCGCGGGCGCGGGGGGGGGGGGACGGTGAGGGAGGTGGTCGGGTGCGGCGGGGGAAGCGAGCACGGCCGGGGACGGAGAGCACGGGGGAAGTGCTGGGCGGTGGTGGTCAGGCGCGGGTGAGACGAGGCAGGGGAGGGATTAGAGAGAAATGGAGATTGGGGATTTTAGTGTGGGGGGAGGCTTAGCAATGGCGCACCACCCAAGGGTGCGCCATAAGTACATCCATAGCAATGGCGCACCACCCAAGGGTGCGCCATAAGTACATCCATAGCAATGGCGCACCACCGAGGGGTGCGCCATAAGTAATTTAATCTAGCCCGACTTGTCAGGTTATATACAACCTAACCCTATCTACAACAGACCCCGCCCACTATCCCGACTGGTCAATATGGAGCACACACACCAGTAGGTCCTGGGTTCGATTCCCAGGCTCCCCAATATTTTTTTATGCATTTTAAATCATGTTTGATATTTATTTGTGTTTAAATATGTTCAAACTTGTTTAAATCATAACAGTAATATTTTTTTATAAAAACAGTAATAACCCCCCCAGGGGTGCGCAGGGCCGGGTGCTCATCGGCGGCGGTGGAGCGGGGGAGGGTTGCGGTGGGTCGTCGGCGGCGGTGGAGCTAGCTAGCGGGGGAGGGTGCGGGTGGGATCGAGATCGAGATGGAGGGGGAATCAAGATCGAGATGGAGGGGGATCGAGATCAAGTGTCCTCATGAATACAAAAAGTGCCCATGAAATTTAAAAATATTCATGATATCAAAAAGTGCCCATGAAATACAATCGAGAAATGAAGACTACGATTTAAATACAATCGATCTTAGCTAGCTATCTGTTCACAATCTTCTTGCCCTTCTTTTTCGCAAATGGAGTTCTTCTGTGGAACGGACGTCCTTTAGGTAGGGTGGTCCTGCTTCTTCTTGTGGTGTGTGCTGCTACTTCATTGTCGTCGTCACGTTCGATCTTTGGGTCGCCGTACTTGTCGAAGTCTTGCTCATTGGCTACTCCATCCATTCCGATGATCTTCCTTTTGCCTCTCCTCACGACAACACGATTGGGCTTTGACGGGTCGGTAATTAAGAAGCATTGGTCCACTTGGGAAGCCAGTACCCATGGCTCATTTTTCGCGGTGACGTTTGCGCCCGCGGTCTTGGATTTGGCTTCGGGTATAACCATGGTGGTGAAATACCGGTCTTCTTTTAGGACGCTCTTGGCCCATCTGACACGGAACATCAGGACCTTCTTTCCAGTGTAGCTCAGCTCCCAGATCTCCTCGATCCTTCCGTAGTATCTGTCCTTGTCGTTGCCGGTGTAGGATTCCATCGTTACCCCGGAGTTCTGATAACCATCGCTCTTCATGTCCTTGTCCTCGGTGTAGAATGTGTAGCCGTTGATATCGTACGCCTCATAGGTCATCAGGTTGTGCTCGGCGCCATGTGACAAGGCGAATATGAGTTGTTCTTCCCCGGAAGAATCCTCATGTAAAGGGTACGACAGAAGCTTCTGCTTGAACCAACGCGTGAAACATGAGTTGTGCTCTTTGAGTATATCTCCGTCCGTCCTCTGTTGGCCTCGGTCATTGTACGTCTTCTCAATAAAGGTTTTGTGCTCTACCACCCAAGGATCGACCACGTCTATGTGTTGTAGCGCGACTAGGTTTGCTCTTTCAAAGTCGGCGAGTCGACCCTTGAAGTCGACATGCATTTCGCGGCGACCCTCACGGTGACCCCATCCAGCGAGCCTGCCGAGGTGCCTGTTGACGGGCAGACCAACGGGGTTCTCGATGCCTAGATAATTCGTGCAGTAGGAGACGCACTCTTCGGTTAGAAAGGCCCTGGCTATACTTCCCTCTGGACGTGACATGTTGCGAACGTATCCTTTGATGACACCATTCATCCTTTCGAACGGCATCTTGCTTTGCAGGAACGTCGGCCCGAGTTGGATGATATCCTCCATGATATGGACCAGCAGATGCACATAACGTCGAAGAATGCGGGCGGGAAGTACATCTCAAGCTCGCATAGTATCACCATGATCTCTTCCTGTAGCCTTCTGAGTTGCCTCACGCCAATCGACTTCCGAGAGATGACGTCAAAAAAGTTGCATAGGCCAAATAGCGTTTCACGGACGTGCGCGTCCATGATCCCACGGATTGCAACTGGAAGTATCTGCGTCATCAGCACGTGACAGTCGTGAGACTTCATCCCGCTGAACTTCTGCTTCGCTGGGCCTAGGTATCTGCTTATCTTCCCCGCGTAACCGTAAGGAAGTTTTACTCCTAGGAGGTAGGTGAAAAAATGCTCGATCTCCTCCTGACTTAGAGTGAAGCACGCGGGAGGGTAGTCATTTCCGGTCTTCTTGGCCTTTTTGCCTTTGCGACGACTTTCTGTGTCCTGCTTCGCCTCATCATCATCATCATAATTAGCGTGAAGCTCCTGCCTGATGCCCATTGATTTCAAGTCTGCCCTTGCTTTCGGCCCATCTTTGGTCCTCTCTGGCATGTTGAGTAGGGCACCAAGAAGACTCTTGCACAAGTTCTTCGTGATATGCATGACATCAAGGCTGTGAGGCACATGGTGGATCTTCCAGTACAGCAAGTCCCAGAAAACAGACCTCGTTTTCCATACCTTCAGCAGCGGCTCTGGCACCTTTCGCTTCTTTCCCAGCTCTGGCGCCTTTTGCTTCTTTCCCGGCAGTGGGCAGTCTTTCCAATTTTTCAACAGCTCGTCTATTTCCTCGCTGCTCCTCGTACACGGGCGTTTTCGGGGTTCGGTTTCACCATCGAATAGATCCTTGCGTTTCCTCCATGGGTCATCGTTGCGAAGCCAGCTTCGATGTCCCATGAACACGGTTTTCGAAGACCCGGGATCTCTATCTAGCTGGCGATACGTTGTGTCATCCCTGCACCTTACGCATCCAGAAAATCCGTGGACTACCTGCCCCGCGGGATATCCGTAACCGAGATAGTCGTGCACCGTCGTGAGCAGTGCGGCTCTCATAGGGAAATATTCTTTCTCTGCGGCGTCCCACGTATTTGCTGGCGTTTTCCACAGCGTGTCTAGCTCCTCCTTCAGCAGCCCCAGATATAGATTGATGTCGTTCCCTGGTTGTTTTGGCCCTTCAATTAGCATACTCATGTGAATGTACTTCCTCTTCGTGCACAACCAGGGGGGAAGGTTGTACATCCACACAAACACAGGCCAGGTGCTATGTGTGCTTCTCTGGCTGCCAAACGGATTGACTCCATCGGTGCTCGCGCCTAGCACGATGTTCCTTGGATCCTTCCCAAATTCTGGGTATTCGAAGTTCAACGCTTGCCACTGGCTCGCATCCTTAGGGTGACTCAGCATCTTGTCTTTTTTATTTATCTCCGGATCATTTCCGTCATCTTCCCGCTTCTTCTCCTCCCTATCCGCGTGCCAACGCAGGAGCTTTGCTACCTTAGGGTCCGCGAAATACCGCTGCAGATGAGGAGTGATCGGAAAGTACCACACCGATTTTCGAGGAGCTTTCTTCCTCTTCTTGTATCGAGTGACGCCGCACACCGGACATATGGTAGACTCCGCGTGCTCGTCCCGATAAATGATACAATTGTTCATGCACACATGGTATTTCACGTGCGGTAAATCCAGAGGACAAACGATTTTCTTCGCCTCCTCGAAACTGGTCGGGCACTTGTTCCCCTTGGGAAGACGTTCGTGCCAGAATGACATGTTCTCGTCGAAGCATGCGTCGGTCATTTTGTGTTTTACCTTCATCTCCAGAGCCATGAGCGTTACTTTCAGGTGGGTATCCTCGGGCCTGCATCCTTCATACAATGGAGTAACCGCGTCTATCTCCAGTTGATCCAGCTTGGCTTTCTCTCAGGCGGTAGCTCTTGTGTTATCCGTCTGCTTGAGAAGCAGCTCTTGAATATGAGGGTCCTGCAACCAGCCTCCATCGTCGTCTGCTCCGGCATCTTCATCTTCATGATCATGCCCTTCGTCTTGATCTTCCTCATCATCATGTACGACATCTTCTACATGATGACTGTGTACAGCATCACCGTCGTGATCATGTCCTGGAGATTCTTCGTCTTCTCGCCCGCCCTTGCCGCAGTGGTACTTGTCTTGTTGCCCTTCCTCATTTCTTGCCCGGCCCCAGCCATGGACGACTTCATAGTCATCTTCATCACCTTGCCACCGATACCCATCCATGAAACCACGCAAGAGCAGGTGGTCCCACACCTGCCCGGAATCCGAGTCCGCAATAAGGCTCTTCAGCTTGCATCTTCGACACGGACATCTTATCTCTGTCTCGTTCTTTTGAAGCATCTCGGCCTTCAGTCATCGTGCGGACCATGGTCGCCTGCGGGGTAGAGCAAAACGACATTTTAGAACCAAGAAAAAATTTGGCATGACCTTCCCTAAAAATAGGACCAAAAAGAATGCATAGTGCCAAAATTCTCGCCAAAACGGAAATGAATCAAAACATTCAGGAAAAATATTGGCAACTATCGCATTTCAAATACCGGTACCTTCAAACACAAACATATATGCAACACCACAAACACATGGAACACCACAAACATACATAGATCTAGCTAGGCCACAAAAAGTGCATGTGCATGTTGTTGGAGCGAGCTAGGGAGAAAAAAAGTAGATCTACATCATGAAGATAGCTTTCCCCTTACTTACCTATCAGAAAAAGGTAATTTCACCACTTAATTTTGATGAATCTATGGTGGAAATGAGGTGAGGAGGAGGAGGCAGCCGAAAGCTTGGAGAAGGAGGTGGAGGGAATGAAGTGGGGAAAGTGAGTGGGTAGGTGTGGGGCTGTCCAAAATATCTTGCTGGGGTCCCAGGTTACTAATGGCGCACCACAAGGAAATGCGCCTTTAGTAACCCTTGTTACTAATGGCGCACCTACAGGTGGTGCGCCATTAGAAGTTTTGCAAAAAAGTAAAAAATATAAATATATATACTAATGGCGCACCGTGTAATAGTGCGCCAGTACTAGTTTAAACTAGTAATGGCGCACTGTGAAACGGTGCGCCATTAGTAGTTTTGCAAAAAAAAGAATAAGAAAACAATTACAGTGATGGCGCACTCTCTGCCTGGTACGCCATTACTAGTTAGAACTAGTAATGACGCATTGTCGACCTGATGCGCCATTAGTATGTATGGAAAAATGGAAAAAAATTAATACTAGTGGCGCACCCTGTTTCTGGTGCGCCATTAGTGTCCTCCACACTAATGGCGCATCACAAACAGGTGCGCCATTAGTATATAGTAGTGGCGCACTACTTCCCTGGTGCGCCATTAGTATCAATCCTATCTATAGCCCTTTTCCTAGTAGTGAGAGGCCCATTCCTGTGAAAAGGCCGGCCCATTTGACTTGGTCAAAAGGTGGCGGGCCGGCCCACGGCAAGCCTATTAACGGCCTGTTCGCATATAGCCCATTTACAGCCCGCTAACCCAGGGCCCGTGTACGACCTATCCGAATTAGGCCCAGTAGCATCATCTGGGCCATCCAATATAATTCCAGCCCATTTTAACTTCCGGCCCATGTATGGCCCATGACGTCTTTCGGCCCTTATGAGGCCCTTATTACTCTCGACCCATTAACGACCCATGGTAAAACTGGCCCGTAATGAACAGTGTATCACTTTATACCCATTAACGGCCCATTATTCCGTTGGGCCGTTTCTAGTCCATGTTATCTTTCGGACTTCTCGGGGCCCATTTATTCTTGGGCTCATTTCCACATTCGTTAACTTACGGCCCGCTACTGTCATTTTCTGCTTGTGGGCAAAATTCATCCCGTGGTTACAGTCGGCCTGTTTGTGGCCCGTTAATACGTTCGGCCGTTTTCATAGCGTTATCAAATACGACCGATTAACGACGGCCCGTTATGGTCGGACCATGAACGGGCGATTTCAACTCTAGCCCATTTACGACCATGTTTGGCCAACCGATCATAAGCCCGTAGAAGGCCCATTGATGATACGACCCATAGAAGGCCCATTGTGACTATGGCCCGTATAAGTCCCATTGTTTCTACGCCACGTAGAAGGCCCATTGTTTCTACGGCCCTTAGAAGGCCCATTGTTTCTACGGCCCGTAGGAGGCCCATGTTAACTACAGCCAGTGGGCATCAAAGTTCGCCACTAGTGAAAATATAGGGAACACCCTACACTATACAAAAATGGCTTGCTATTTTCTTCAGCCGGTGGCTGCATGTTAAGAACAAATTTTGTATCGCAGCAAAACAAATTACAACTATAAAAAAGGAAGGTTGGCATAAAAGTTAATAGTCTAGCAGATAAATGCACCACCAGAAGTTCAGAAGCTCAGTTCATTTGACCTGACTGTTACGTTTTCATGCTGTATTGTACGATGGAGCACCATAACCTTCGCCTTCAGTTCTCCTAGGCTCCTCAACAACATAGCAAATGTCTGATAGTCTGGTTTCAAAACCATGCATATCCTAACTACATCGAACAATGTCTCTCCTTGTTTCAAAAAGGGTCTCTGTTAGGGAATGGACTTGTGTCTGGAGCGTAGATTCAACAATGTTTTGAGCTTGCATATCTTGATCATGAGGCAGTTTGGACGAGATTGCCTTAACAACCAAGCCAGTATTACGCAGGAACATGCTTTTGGCACTGTTAGTGGACAGGTACTGACCCACTGCAGCAAGAGCCGACATTGCGGTTATAGTTTCCTCGCCACCTTCAGAAGGTGGCAGTTCAACCATTTTTTCCATAGCTCGCTGAAAAGTTGTGGTTTTACATTAGTAGTACGAGAACAGAAGATATTAAGGAGGCAGCAAAACCAAACAAAATAGCCTTGGTCTATATATAGAATTTATTCTGGTTAATCCATGTAAAATAATAGTTGTATTTTATTGCAAAGTACATAATAAAACTAGGTTCCAAACATATTACCATGTACCATCGCTAATGTATTGTCTATTTCTTCACATTGTATTATGGGCTAAGGATAAAGAGACGAAGTTTATAATATGGTAAGCATAGTATGACATCATTCATATCACAAAACAACTGAGAACAGACAAATAGGCAATTGTAACGTTGTGTGGGCAAGTCCAGCATGGAACTAGATTGCAGGTCAAGATCAAAGGAACATCACTGCTCTCTTTTAAACCTTGTAAGGTGCAATGATACACTAAGACAATTGTGTATAAAATTGAAAAGAGTAATAGACATTGGCTGCAAACCATGTAGTTAAAGGCACAAGTCAGAGTAAGTAGTAGTTAAAAGGCATGAGGATTGAGGACTTACAACAGCGGCTTTGACTGGTGTAGTCATGCCCTTCTTCTTGCTGGTGTGACAGTCCTTGAAGATTTCGACAACATTTGGTTCAGGTACTTTTTGGTCCTTGCGGGCTTTCCTCTGCATTTGGAACAAGTCTATATATATCTGATAATATGGTACAATGAAAAGAGTGAAACAACAGCTACTTACAAGAGCCTCGTAGTGTACAGTATAGCTACGAGATCCTGTCGTCTGTTGGAATTTCACATTCGTACGGCTGGCCTTGTTCTTTAAACAGTTCACCTACAAGAAGATAGATTTGTGTGGCACATGCATAAATAGGACTTCAACATGTGATCTAATCACATATATATAATGTACTTGATACTTCGGATCGGACCTGTGTTTAACGAGGCCTCTCCAGTCTTCATCAGATATATTTTCCACTGGAGATGTTGGGGCAAGTTCACTGTTAGCCTTGCCTTCAAAGTGAGTTTTCCTCAAGTTATACCGATACTTTCGCAGAGCATACTTGAAAACATGGGTGCAAGCTTGTCTGGTTGCATCATCTTGGCTATCCAACTTGACCCTCATCTGTTGAAAATTATGGGAGTCTCATTATCAGCAACCTAGAAAGTATTGGACAGAGCAAGACGATATTACTAGTTTCCATAGATAACCATACTTACAGATAAATGGTCGAGGAAGGTGTTGAACTGGGTTTCGTCTTTGTTATTCCTGTACTGAATCCATGTTGGGAGGATACATACATGACACCTAACATCAACTGCTGCCTCTGATACTAACTTGCCTGACTCTGTAGCATCACGTGGCCTTTTTAAACCTGCCTAAAAATGGATCTCCATTCTTCCTCCTCTAGATTTAGTTAACCTATCGAGCATTATCCCTGATGTTTGTTTCCTCTTGCACCTAGGTGCTAGTCCAACAACAAACATAGGAATTGTTAGTGTACATCAAACTGTGGGACTACATATAAAGAAGCATGCAACTGTAACTTGACTCCAGCAACTACCTTCTTGCTGTTGAAGCTCACAAAGTTCATATGATCTTGCCAACTCATCTTGTGTCAAGAGTGCTTCGGAAGTAGTGTCAGGTGGCAAGGGAGCTTGGGAACGTGCTGCTAGCTGAGTTGACGAACGAGTAAATCGTGCAGCTGGTGGTACTGTGGAAGGTGTTGCAACAACTAGGGTTGTCTCTGCTTGTTTGGTAGCAGCTATTTGTTTCTGCTTGGCTTGTTCTGCAGCTTGTGTAGCATGGGATACCCTGTCGGTACAATTTTCCGCTGGACTTTGACCTTCTATTGCACCATCAGTACCAGCAGAATCTGCAAGATTGTTCCGCTTCCCTTTCCCTGTCGTTCTGTCTTGCTTCCTCATTCTCTGTGCCATGTCAAGTCAAGCCGACAAGAAAAACGAATAACAGTTTAGTTCTTCAGAACAAATGTACTTTGATGTAAGAACATGGTGTGATAGACATATATTGTATGTTCTAGAAACAGGAACACGTGTCTTAGTCACAAGTATAATGTGTAAAGTAAGCAGATGAAATTCTACAAAATTAGAAGCAATACAAGCTAGACATCATACATAACATGCAACCACATATAACAGTGCCAAGTTAGAGGGAACACCTGTGATGGTGCACTAGGGGAGACGTGCTCATCACCAGCACAACTACGTTGAGTGTCTATGCATGTGTTGTCTTGGAAATCATCTTGGGGGGATGGAGGAGTAGAATCTGTAGAGGCCCTCCATTTGGAAGGAGCACCTTCATCCGCCGCCTTGCTAACTTCCTTCCGCTTTATAGATTTTGAATTGTCAAGTAAAACTGACAAGAAAAAGCAATAAAATTCACTCTTCAGAACTCATTCATGCATGATACTGACAATCACTACTTTGATGTAAGGCAAACACATGATTCCAGGATGGAATAATACGAAAAACAAGATGGCATGGCATATTCACAACTGTTTGTGTAAACTAAGCAGAAACCATTTCACCAAATAAGAAGCAATGCAAGCTAGACACCACGTGAAAGATGCAACCAATATGACTTTGCCAAGTTAAAAGTGTCCCATCATAAATGGCATTTCAACAAATTAGAAGCAGCGCATGCTATAAATCATATCAAAGATGCAACTAATATCACACTGCATATACTGAAGGTGTCTCGTCATATTGATTTATGCGGGATACAAAAAATAATAGTTTTATGTGAGGACATGCTTAATAGACATATGTACTATGTACTAAATACAGCAAGGCATGTCACATTAACAGGTATAATGTATAAGCTAAGAAGAATAGCACATGCAGTTTAACCGGATTGGAAGAATTGCAATCTAGACACCATATGCAACATGCAACCACATATCATGCTGCCAAGTTAGAGCAAGCACCTGCGATGCTAGTGTAGGGGAAATGCGGTAATGAACTATAGAGCTACATTCACTATCTTCATCTAGCCTTGCTGTTTCTTGAGAATCATGTCTGGAGGCTGACACTTCATTCTTTAAATAAGGAGTAATCCACTTGCCTGACTGGCTCATCATAAGTGGTTGATGAGGGATACACAAGAACATTAGTTTGATGTCAGAACATGGTTAATACACAGATGTACTAGTATGTACCAAAAACAGAAAGGCATGTCATATTCAAAGGTATAATGTGTAAGCTAAGCAGATGCAATTTAACCAAATTGGAAGCAATAAAAGCTAGACATCCGGCTGGAGTGGTGAGCATGATCATCTAGGACCTGAGAGCCTAGTGGGAGGCGGGCTGCTTCACTGCCATCGTGGCTTTTTAGTTGGCTTCCAGGTGATGCCTCTCTTTGCTAGGCTTGTCAGACTTCGGCCTTTCGAATACAAGCTAGACACCATATGGAACATGCAACCACATCTGACACCGTGAAGTTAAAGCAAGCACTTGGGATGGTGGTTGTCATGGAATTGTCACGACAGATGTCCTTAGTGTCAAGACTTAATCGCGAGGCCAACGCATCTATGTGGTAGCTTGAGAGGGGTTGAGCAGGACGAGAGACGCAAGGTTTTACCCAGGTTCGGCCCCTCGCGGTGGAGGTAAAAGCCTACATCCTGCTTCATTGATATTGATGCTCACGGTTACAAGGGCGAGGTTTCGCTACCTCTATCTCGAAAGCTATTGATTTGTCTGTCTCAACTTCTCCCCTTTGGGGAGCTTTGCCCCTCCTTGTATAAGTTGAAGGGGCTGGCTTACATGTAGAGTCCTAGTAGGATTAGGACTAGTCTCTTTTCTATTGCAATACGGATAGCAATCCAAATCTTATTCAAACTGTTTAAGTCGGCCTGCTGGGCCACCTCCCATGATGGGCCGCGGCCTACCTCCATGAGCATACCCGTTTCTTATATCCACGACAGTAGCCCCGAGCTTTCGGGTGACTCGAAGAGTTGGGCGGAAGGTCTTGATTTTGTCTTCCTTGAACGCAGAGCTTTTTTCTGGGTCATTGACTTAATGGATGCCAAAATATGGATGAAGAGATTGTCGGGTCATGAAGCGTCGACGTTGATGTTGCTGGGTTTTCCTCCCAGACTGGATTATGTCTCCAAGCTAGTTCTTTTCGAATTTTTCCAACCCCAATAGCATGTATATCATCTGTAGCCCCCGAGCGTCGGGTTTGTTTAGGCCTTTAACAACCCGGGGGTCTGTGAACTTGTGTTTTGGTAACGAATAAAGTCTGTTTTTTCAGAAATTTTGTCTTGCTAGCCCCCAAGGCTCGAGGCAACTCAAGGAGTCGTCTTCAAGCTCTTTGTTCCTGAAATAAAACACATGAATGCATTACACCATTCGTGATGTATAAAATAAAAATAAATAATAATTTCGATGACTTTGTCAACTTGTGTTCAAGTTGTTAATTGTTCGACTCGACTAAGTAGGCTTTTGCGTTGACTTTTTTCATGGAATATGATATGTTCAGGGTCGACAAAGTCCACGATAGGCATCAGAGTCGATTGACAATACCATACCCACTACTTGGTCGGTTACGAGTTGCATCTTAGTAAAGAACGAACATAAAATTATTTCGCTGATATGTAGGGCACCCATGTTTGAACTGTGCATCGTGGCAAATAGTCCTCTTTGGTAACCTTACGATTCAACTTTATGAGAAGAAACGATAGCCCCTGAGATTAACTCAAAGGTGCCGGATATATTCAATTGACTGAAAAAATGAAGTTTAAATATAAAAGTGACTTAGCTTGTTTTTATGATGTGGCATAAGCCAGCGGACCGTTGGGGTCAACCGCAGCGAGGCAATAGACGATCTCGCGTAGGAGTCACTAATTGGTAGCCCAGCTGACGGTTCGAGCCGGCAGCGGAAGCTGGAATTTTTGAAGACGTGTAGCCGAAAAAACCGCCGAACAGGAGAATAGATGGCACATTGCAAGTCAGCTTGGTTGATGATAATCCAAGCACTTGTCCATCATAGGAGCAGCCTTCTCCCTGGTTTTGTATCTTCCATGAACCAGCGCTAGTGGATAGGACATGCAGGAGCCATGTATGGAGCAGACGTTCCTCACTATTATCCCCTTCAGATTTTGTTGCTTGCTTTAATATGTTTGATTGCATCCTTGAGGAACAGCACCACGATGATGAGAAGGCATCAAATGTCAATCCCTAAGTATCTCCATTATGTATGTTAGAAATATCCATCCAGTTCAATTTCAGAGATAGGATGTGAAAATCCTCTTTGTCTGACTCTAAACTTTGTTGCAACAACAGGAAAGTACAGCAGCCGCGGCGGAGGTGACTTCGCCGGGAATGGCGGATGTTAGCGAGGTAAGCACCGTGAAGGCTGAACCGCCGCGGTGGCTCACGCAGAGACGAGGGTGACCCACCACGGTGGATTACGTAGAGACATGGGTTAGACCTCTGTGGTGACTTGAGGTCAAAGCCGCGGAATCAGGTGGCTCAAGGGAGGCAGGCCCGACGTGAGGCAGCAGGACTCGGTGGAGACGAAGCCACAGTGGCCTAGATGGAATGGCGACTCATGACAGAGGTGACGGTGCAGGCGAGCTACGGTAGAAGGCGCGCCGGCGGAGCACAGCCGCGGCGAAGGCGGCTTATTGCCGAGGCGAGCGAAGAGGACTCGAGGCCACAACGGCGGGCAACTCGAGGCAACGGAGTCCCGCAACTTGAAACCCTGGCGGAGGTGACTTGGACTCGCCGCGACTTGAAACTCTGGCCGAAATGAAGCAGGCGGAGTTCGAGCGAGGTAACTCAGGCGGTGACTCCTTGTGGAGGCCGAAGTGGAGACGGGTCCTGGTGGAGATGTAGTGAGGCGGCCAGCGGCTGTGAGGGGGTGGCTTGGAGGCGCGAGGCCGCTATGGTGGCTCAATAACCGCAGAAGCGGAGCGCGGGCAGGGCGGCTCGAGGCTTGCAGAGGCGACTCAACGAGGCCGCGTAGAAGGCGGCTCAGAAGCAGCTTCATGGCAGGCAATGAAACAGATCAGCGGCCTCGCCGACAGCTTGGTGGCGAGGCACGGCTCAGCTGGCGGCTTGAGGTGTGGCGAGGTAGAGGCAGCCTGTGGAGACCCGGCGGCCACTCGTGGGCAACAGAGGCATTGTAAGCCGACTTAGAGATGGATCAGAGGCACCCCGATGAGACGGTTTTGACGTGGCTCACGGTGACTTCGAGACGGAGACCACTCAGAGGTGAGGTTCAATGGCGGGTCAGTACGTTGAGGGCGGGGCGGCTGGGAATCAGCCATGGTGGCTCGGAATTGGCCATGGCGGTTCAAACGGTGGAGGCACGCTTGGCGGCGATTTAGAGGTCGGGTCGTAGTTGGTTTGATTCCCCTGTCACTTCTGGTGTTTCCGTGATCAAAGCAGCAATAGTGATCAATCTAGCAAAAGAATCCGACCAGATATTGATGATTTGCTAAAAATAGATGTTTGTCTTGGCTTGCATGTCAGCGTATATTGATATCTTTGGATTCAACGGATCCCCGGATCATCGGTGACTGTAACCCTAATTTCTTTTGAACCTCATGAATTGTCAATCTGGACTGATGAACTCCAAAAACCGATGCAGATCCTTCCAAACTGTTTCTTCTTCATCCGGAAAGCTGCGAGCCTCTCAATCCCTAGAGGAGATCCCTCCAAGAACTCAACACCACCGTGCGCTTGCCCCATGGTGGGCGCCAACTGTCATGGAATTGTCATGGCAGATGTTCTTAGTGTCAGGACTTAATCGTGAGGCCAATGCATCTATGTGGTAGCTTGATAGGGGTTGAGCGGGACGAGAGACATTAGGTTTTACCCAGGTTTGGCCCCTCGAGGTGGAGGTAAAAGCCTACATCCTGCTTCATTGATATTGATGATGGTGATGATGCTCACGGTTACAAGGGCGAGGTTTCGCTACCTCTATCTCGAAAGCTATTGATTTGTCTATCTCAACTTCTCCCCTTTGGGGAGCTTTGCCCCTCCTTATATAAGTTTAAGGGGCTGGCTTACATGTAGAGTCCTAGTAGGATTAGGACTAGTCTCTTTTCTATTTCAAGACGAATAGCAATCCAAGTCTTATTCAAACTGTTTAAGTCGGCCTGCTGGGCCACCTCCCATGATGGGCCGCGGCCTACCTCCATGAGGATACCTGTTTCCTATATCCACGACAGTGGTTCATTGCGAGCGAGGTCATCAACTCTAGAGCTAAGTTTACCGTCTCCATATGCTGACACTGCACCCTTTATAGCGTTGTAACGTGCCGTGCTTACCCGCATAGAAAGCTGGAGCAACTTCTGTCTTTTCTTTTCTGCTTCTCTCAAGGCAGACTCTGAAATACCCTTGCATAAAAACACAATAGTGAGAGTATGGGTGAAGTGTGTGCAGAACTAGTGCACTGTAAAAGTAGAATATACCAGGTGGCGGAAAAATAAATGACAGGAGACATATGATAGCTCTGCAACATTGCATGGCAAACAAAATTAGATTCTACTCCATATGATTTTGTAATATATGAGCACAGGGGTACTCCTCCAGCACAGCACCGCATGTGGTCATATCAAGATAACAGTCGACTGAAAATAAATAGGTCAGTCAATTTTTCTAATGAACCATCCGATCTATAAGGAATGGGCAGATGGCCTTCATCTACCTCCCGCCAGTCACTGTTGACGATCTTTCTCGACCAGCGACCACCGGCCCAGACCCCTGCCTCCGCCGCCCCGCCCTCCCCTCGACCTCACACCACCGCCGTGCTTGGCAGTGCCCCTAGGCCATCCCTTTAATCCTGGCCAACCTCCAGATTGGGCGCCAGTAGCTCTAGGCCCCACACGCCCCTAATATAAACACTTAGGCACTGCTTCCCCGGTGTAATAGGCAGACTAGCGCCAGTTACGCCGGGGAATGCTTCCGTTAATTGGGAATCAACTGACCAGGAATTGAAATTCAAGGGGGCGAAGGACCTCTAGCTAAGGTGAAATAGTATATGAGGAGAAACCTTGTGCTTCGCGAGTTACTAGGAACATCTAGTATCAAGAAGAAGCGGTCAACTAGTGTCTTCTGTGGGATGAATACCGTGCAAGCAGACACGTAAGATTTGCACGAATAAGGGAGGAGGAGTACCATTTTCGGTTGCTGGTGTGGTCGCCTCCACATGTCGCGCCGATCTTCTTCTTTTTGCCGGGGAAACCGATGTTCTGAGGGTGCAGGCTTGGACGAACCTATGGCCAAATTGTTGACTGTGTTGCCATGGCCGTATGTCGGTGGAGGGGAAGCAGATGCGAGGCGGCGAAGGACAGCGTAGCAGGAACAGCTCCGGTGCGGTGGAGGGTGGCGAAGTTGAAGTGGCAGCGGTGAGGCGCAGGACGGCGTGGTTGAACTAGCTCGGGTACGGACGGCTCGGCCTCGGCTTCAACTACTACCCGTGGAGGGCGTTGCGGTTGAGGTTGCGGTGGACGACAACGTCGAGGTATCGGCTCCGGCGTGATGGAGGAGGGCGGCGGTTGATGGGTGGAATGGGGTGGCGGACGGAGGACGCCGGGGTTTCGCGGCTGGTGGAGAGGTATTTTTTGCGCCCGTGGAGTATGAATGGGAAATCAGATGGGTGGGCAGGGGGGAGGGGGGAGAACCATGTTTCGGTCTGAGACGCGCTTGTTTTTGGCTTTTTTGAATAGAAGATGGGACGCGCTTGTTTGAAATTTGGGGGAAAGTACAAACTTTGCCCCCCTCTTAAATTTTGGACCTACTGCGGGTCGAGGGTAGGATGGTAATCCCAGGTGTCCCAAATAGTGGGCGGAAACGATTTTGGCCGCGCGCACGTGTGCTTAGGCGGCCATTGTGTATGAATGTTTTTCGGAGGCGGTTGCATGGCGTCTAGATGAAGCTACAAACCTACCCCAGTTTAGACATTTGGACGTCGGGCCGGCAGGTTTCACGGGTCGGAGTTATTAGAAAAGTAATTTCCTTGTACTACCAAAAATTGGTCTCACGTGGTTTCGGGCGAGTAGAGGCTCTTTTGGTGCTTCGTTCGAAATTTTGAAACACAAGCATTCATGTTTAGAGTACTCTTGAACTTTGAGGATTGACCTAAATAGACAATGTTAAATTTGACCTTGTATGTTTGAAAACCTCATTAAATTATCCGCTTCTTTTTGAAATTTTGACACTTGAAAATCCTATAACTACAATTATTTTGGAATGGTGGAGCTAAATTAGAATCTATTTTCTACAAGACTACATATGCTATTATGTAAAAAATCAGAGCAAATATTGGTGCCCCAATAATTTAGGTATGATTTACAAATGCCATGCAAATTCAAATAATTGAATGGACTTCATGTTGAATTCGATTTTTTAAAACCACCTTAAGTTGAATTCAAATGTATGCTAGTTCATAGGTAGCTATGTACAATGTTCATTCTGTAAGTTTCGTATGTATAATGTGCTTTACACACACAACATGAACTATACTCACGTTTATATTCGATTGGTAAAGCGATGCATTGTCTGGAGTTCAAAAAACTAACTATGTGGATCAATTGTGTCGAATAATAACATAGACATGCTCAAATTCGATAGAATCTAGATGTCTAATGGATCAATGACCGTTCCTTACGTGAATTGCAAATATCATGATCCATCCTAATATTTGGATACAATTTATATCTTTAATCAATGTGTATAGCAGTCTTGTACGTGTAGTTTCACTCTCCATCGGTGGTCTATCACACATGCTCACACTCTCTCTCCTGAGGTGTCTTTCTCGCACACATGCTCTCGATATAACCCTCCCTCCCTCTCATAACCATTTATGACTGTTTTCACTAACCTTTATCACAAGCACTCTTCCTCTCGCAAGCATACACACGCACAATTCCCATCGACCCTTTCTATATACATAGACCTGCCTACGTGTCTCCTGTACGCACATTATCTTTAGGCCTGTCTCTCACGCATTGTCTCACACCTCTCTTCCTAATCGACAAGTATGATTCTAGCAGAGCATTCCATAGGATGCCCCTTAAAGTTAGGTTGGATGAATAGTAATATCAGAGATAAAGGGGTTACCTTAGTCCGAGAACCTAGGGTTACAAATCCTAGCCGGCTTTGTCAGTGGACATAGAGTCCTTCACAATTATGCTATCTTTGTATTGTACGACTAGTCATCCATGGGTCTCCCTAAATGCGTCACGGGCCGACCAATGTGGTGCAGGACGGAACCAAACAAAGGGCCTCACCTCGACCCATCGGACCTCACACGGTGACACACCCTCTGCCCCCACGTCTCGTTATCTTCTCACACCCACACATACCAACACAGACACCACACACAAAAAATATATTCTCCTGGTGCCTCTATCCACTCCCCCCTTGCATATACACACTCAAGGGAATCTCTTGCCGTGACATCATATTCGTCTCTCTCTCTCTCGAGACCACTCTCATTTCTCGTTCTATCTCTCCCACGCCGCCCTGTCGGCCCCTCTATCCATGCCTCTCTCAAATACGTAATACACACACATACCTCTCTAGGCCCTGCCATAAGCATCAACTACACATTCACACATGCTACATCACGTACCCCATTGATCTAAAAAGCCATCTCTTCATGTTTATTTCGCATACAACATTCCTTTTGAATAAAGTGTGGCCAAAAAAATGTTTTAGAATTTCTACATATATACAACATTACAAAGTTATATGGAGGAGTATGAACGGTTGCATTGCATGGTTCCCACAATGATATTTATTCTGCAGTGTGAATTTGTATATTTTTATACTATATATAAAGTTAGTCATAATAAAGAGAAATGAAGAGCATCTCTCTCCATCGCATACCCCACCTCTACGCCCCTTTCACGTACGCACACAAACTATCTCCAGGTCCTCTAAAAGTAAGCTCCTAGCACATTCACGCATGTTTCATATTTCTCTCGCGATATATACAGTGATGATCATTTTATTTGAAGCGGAAGCAGGATACGTACATTGGACTTCAGAATCCACTCATTACGGTTTTGACTGGTCCAAGCCCAGCTTCCAACTAGTGGAGGGGGGTGAACCGGCGAGGGAGGAGTTATAACTGTCTGAATAATCTAGCCTTTAGCTTAAGATCTGCTTAAGAGAGAAAACAGTCTAACCTTTTGGGCTCTCAATGCCTTGTAATAGGTTAGTTTCAAAATTGCATGTTTTGCCTATGCCGTCATGCATAGGATGTTGCATATGAATTTTTTACCCGTGATGTCAATATATGCATTATATCCGTGATCACATCGACAGTGTTTAAATCTGTTCCTGTATGCAAAAGATGAAAAAACTGTCCTGGCGGTTTACCGCTGGACGGGTCAAAACACCTGATACATAACTATGAAATCATCATAGTGGAAAAAACAGGACCAGATGTAAGATAAACAAGGCTGAAAAAACCTTTGATTAACGAAAAGACACAGATAAGTATGTTTATGAACGACAATGTCATAACTATGTTCTTTGATTCTGAACTGCCGGCTTATATGAACCGGACAATAAGGTTGACGACCCTAATCTTTGTAGAAGTCAATACCTCAATATGCCTGATGATTGTTATACCTTGGCAACTGATTGTCAAATAATCGAGCCGGTTTAAATTGAAACCATACGTGCAGTTAGATTTGAAACAACAAAAAACCAGTAAAGCAAAATAGTATGTTTCAAACGATGTAAATCAAGCATTAAGAGTAATTTGGAGGCTTCCGATTCAAATACGATCAGTAAACCGGACCAAAGGGGTTAAGCTAGGATTCGAATACGATCATGTAGCCCCCTGTGGCTTTGGCGTTGTTCCGATCAAGAGGGTACCGACATCTATGTTCTCTTTGGTTCGAATATGACCTATGTTTGAACAGGAAGCCCCCAAATGACCTTGAGAGGTTTTTAACGACCCTGATTCGAATATGATCCAAGTCAGACCCAAAAGGGGTTAAGCTATGATTCGGATACGATCAAGAAGCCCCCTAGTGAGTTTGGCTTTGCGCCGATCAAGAGGGTTACGACAGCTATGTTCTCTTTGGTTCGAATACGACCTAGTTTTGAACAGGAAGCCCCCTAGTGACCATGAGGTTTAACTGCTAGATTCGAATACGATCATGAGCCGGACCAAAAGGGTTAAGCTATATTTGAATACGATCAACCCCCTAATGGTCATTTGAATAATTAGAACAATAAAGATATATGATCATTGAAAATGAAAAGGACAGAGGTCCTGCTTTATTACTTATCATAATATATACAACATCACAATATGTACATTATGAGAGCCGGTGGCTCAAGTATAGTACGACCGAAGGTGAGCAATATTCCACGGCCGGCGGGTCTCCTCCTCCGACTTACGTGAGTCTTTGTGCTCTCGAACGTCGATAACGTAATGTGACCCATTGTTCAAGTTCTTACTGACAACAAAGGGTCCTTCCCAAGGTGGGGATAGCTTGTGTGCATCAGACTGATCCTGGATGAGCCGAAGCACCAGGTCACCTTCTTGAAAGGTTCTGGACCTAACCCGACGGCTGTGATAACGGCGCAAGTCCTATTGATAAATTGCTGATCAGGCTGCTGCCAAATCTCGCTCCTCATCTAACAAGTCAAGTGCATCTTGTCGGGCTTGTTCATTATTAGCTTCAACGTAAGCCGGCACGCGGGGCGAGTCATGACGAATATCACTAGGTAGGACTGCTTCTGCACTGTAGACCTGTTAGGAGTGGTATTGATGCTCCATAGCACTGAGGGTAAATCCTCTACCCAACAACCCGACGTCCGTTGTAAAGGAACCATAAGCCGGGGCTTGAGACCTTTTAAGATTTCCTGATTTGCTCTCTTAGCTTGACCATTGGATTGGGGGTGAGCTACTGACGAAACATCAAGCCAGATATGCTCACGTTGACAAAACTCCTCCATAGCGCCTTTGGATAGATTAGTACCATTGCCAGTTATAATGCTGTGTGGAAAGCCAAAACAAAAGATCACCTTTTTCATGAACTGAACCGCCGTGGCTGCATCACACTTACTAACCGGCTCTGCCTCAACCCATTTTGTGAATTTGTCAACTGCCACCAAAAGATGTGTCTTTTTATCCTTGGATCTTTTGAAAGGTCCAACCATGTGAAGCCCCAGACTGCAAACGGCCAAGTGATTGGAATCATCCGCAATTCTTGAGCCGGCATGTGCGCTTGTCGTGAAATTTTTTGACACCCATCACACCTACTGACCAGATCCTCTGCATCAGCGTGAGCCATTAGCCAGTAAAAACCGTGACGAAAAGCTTTGGCCACAAGAGACTTTGAACCGGCATGATGGCCACAATCCCCTTCATGGATCTCACGAAGAATTTCTTGACCTTCTTCAGGAGAGACATAACATTGAAATGCTCCAGTGACGCTGTGATGATACAACTCACCATTGGAAATTGTCATTGACTTAGACCGATGGGTTATCTGTCGAGCCAAGGTCTCATCCTCCGGCAACTCACCCCGTGTCATATAAGCCAAATACGATACTGTCCAATCTGGAATGACATGAAGAGCCGCCAACAACTGTGCCTCCGGGTCTAGAACGGCCAAATCTTCCTCTGTAGGCAACTTGACAGAAGGGTTATGTAGAACATCTAGAAAAGTGTTAGGTGGCACCGGCTTACGTTGAGATCCCAACTGGCTTAAAGCATCGGCCGCTTCATTTTTTCTGCGGTCAATGTGCTCCACTTGTTAACCCTTGAAGTGTCCAGCAACAACATCAACCTCACGGCGATAAGACGCCATGAGAGGGTCCTTGGAGTCCCACTTGCTTGATACCTGCTGAGCCACCAAATATGAGTTGCCAAGGCACCGTACCCGTCTTAAACTCATCTCTTTAGCCATTCGAAGACCATGGAGTAAGGTCTCATACTCTGCTGCGTTGTTAGTACAAGGAAACATCAAACGCAACACATAACAAAACTTGTCACCTCGAGGAGAAGTTAAAACAACTCCAGCCCTCGAGCCTTCCAACTGTCTGGACCAGCGGAATGAATTGTCCAATATGTGTTGTCTGGATTCTTTTCAGGTATCTGCAACTCCATCCAATTGTTAATGAAGTCCACCAGTGCTTGATACTTAATGGCCGTACGTGGCACATACTTTAAATTATGAGACCCAAGCTCAATGGCCCACTTGGCGACTCGTCCTGTGGCTTCTCTATTTTGAATAATATCTCCCAAAGGAGCAGAGCTAACCATAGTGATAGGATGACCCTGGAAGTAATGCTTAAGCTTCCGGCTTGCCATGAACACCCAATAAACAAGCTTCTGCCAATGTGGATATCTTTGCTTGGATTCAATGAGCACCTCACTGACGTAGTAAACCGGCCGTTGAACCATATGTTCCTTGACCGCCTCCTCGTGCTCCACAACAATGGCCACACTAACGACCCGTGAGTTAGCAGCCACATATAACAACAGCGGCTCCTTCTCAACGGGGGCAGCAAGAACCGGCGGCTCAGGAAGCTGTCTTTTCAGATCTTCAAAGGCGGAGTTGGCAGAGTCACTCCAGACAAAGTCATCCGTCTTTTTCATCATTTGATACAACGGCACAGCCTTCTCACCCAACCGACTTATGAACCAGCTCAAAGCTGCAACTCGACCCGCCAGCCGCTGAACGTCATTGATGCATGCTGGTTTAGCCAAATACATAACCGCCTTATTTGTTTCCGGGTTAGCCTCAATGCCTCTGTTAGACACCAAAAAGCCCAAAAGCTTGCCAACTGGGACTCCAAAACGCACTTGGCGGGGTTAAGAATCATCTTGTAGACCCGGAGGTTATCAAAGGTTTCCTTTAGATCAGCTACCAAGGTTTCCTTCTCTCTGGATTTCACCACTATATCGTCCATGTAAGCATGAACATTATGCCCAATCCGATTATGAAGGCAATTCTGTACATACCGCTGATAAGTCGCCTGGGCACTCTTAAGCCCAAAAGGCATAGACACATAGCAGAAGGCTCCAAACGGAGTAATGAAAGCCGTCTTCTCCTGGTCCTTAACCGCCATTTTGATCTGATGATAACTAGAATAAGCATCCAAAAAGCTCAGACGCTCACAACCCACCGTAGCATCAATGATTTGATCAATACAAGGGAGAGCAAAAGGATCAGCCGGACAAGCTTTGTTTAAATCTGTGTAATCCACACACATACGCCAAGTGCCGTTCTTTTTGAGCACGAGCACCGGGTTAACCAACCACTCTGGGTGAAAAACTTCAACAATAAACCCAGCTGCCAAAAGCCGGGCCACCTCTTCTCCAATAGCCTTGCGTCTTTCCTCATTAAACCGCCGAAGAAACTGCCTGACCGGCTTAAACTTTGGATCAATATTAAGAGTGTGCTCAGCAAGTTCTCTCGGTACACCCGACATGTCAGAAGGCTTCCATGCAAAGATGTCCCGGTTCTCACGGATGAACTCGATGAGCACACCTTCCTATTTTGGATCCAAGTTAGCACTGATAATTAACTGTTTGGATGAGTCGCTAGGCACAAAATCAATCATCTTGGTATCATCAGCTGACTTAAATTTCAGCGCTGGCTCATGCTCCATAGTTGGCTTCTTCAAAGACGTCATGTCTGTCGGGTCAATATTATCCTTATAAAACTTCAATTGCTCTGTTGCACAAACAGACTCGGCGTAAGCAGTATCGCCTTCTTCACATTCCAGGGCTATCTTCTGGCTTCCATGCACTGTGATGGTGCCCTTATAACCCGGCATTTTGAGTTGCAGATAAACATAACACGGCCGTGCCATGAACTTAGCATAAGCCGGCCGTCCAAACAGAGCGTGATATGGGCTTTTGATTTTAACCACTTCAAAAGTTAACTTCTCAGCCCTAGAATCATACTCATCCCCGAAGGCTACTTCCAGCTCAATCCTACCAACTGGGTATGCTGACTTACCAGGCACAACTCCATGAAAAATAGTATTGTACGTCTTAAGACTTTTGTCAGTCAACCCCATGAAAAATAAAGGATGTTGATGCTACTGCCTCCGTCCATGAGCACTTTAGTGAATTTGTATCCACCAACCTGAGGCGCCACCACCAAAGCCAGATGACCCGGATTATCAACCCGTGGAGGGTGGTCTTCCCTACTCCATACGATAGGCTGCTCAGACCATCTCAAATAACGTGGAACTGCCGGTTCAACGACATTCACGGCCCTCTTATGAAGTTTCTGGTCCCTTTTGCACAAACTGGTGGTGAATACGTGATACTGCCCACTGTTCAACTACTTTGGGTTACTCTGATACCCGGACTGCTGTTGCTGCTGATTACCTTGGACGGATTGCTGATTATAGCCGCCCTGACTGCCTTGAGGGCCCTGGCCGTGAAAACCGCCACCGCCTGAGCTAGCGCCCAAGCCATGAAAGCCTCCACCGCCTGAGCCGCCACCAGGTCCGTGGTTACCATCAAACATGTTGGAATTCTTAAAAGCCTTCATGATCGTGCAGTCTTTCCATAGATGGGTAGCTGGCTTCTCCCGGGTGCCGTGCCTTGGACAAGGTTCATTTAGCAGCTGCTCGAGGGTGGGACCTGACCCGCCAGACCGAGGAGGTGGCCTCCCCTTGTGCCGTCGATTGTTGCCTTGTGTATTGGCGTTAGCCACGAACTCCAGACTACCGTCAGCCTTACATTTATTACCTCCTTGATTCGCCGGGTTGTGCTGGTGACCTTTGCCGTTGCCGTTTTTCTTTCCCTTCCATGTCTTCTCTTCATCAGATGCGGGATCCTTGGTACTGTCAGAATCGGCGTACTTGACCAGAGCCGCCATCAGCTGGCCCATGTCATTAGAATCACGCTTGAGCCGCCCCAGCTTCTGTTTCAGAGGTTCAAAATGGCAATCTTTCTCCAAGATTAAGACCGCGGAGCCGGCATGCATCTTATCAGATGAATATTATTTCCTTGACCCGGCGCACCCAATGGGTCATTGATTCACCTTCCTCTTGCTTACAGTTAGTCAAGTCCACGATCGACATGGGTTGCTTACAGTTAGTCAAGTTCATGAATATTATCTTTGAAGTTCTGAATGAACCGGGCTTTTAACTATGCCCATGAGCCGATGGAGTTGGGTGGCAACCCCTTCAACCAAGTGCGAGCTGTTCCATCTAACATCATAGTGAAGTACTTGGCCATTGTTGCGTCACTGACCTCCAATAACTCCATGGCCATCTCGTAACTTTCGATCCATGCCCCGGGCTGCAGGACGGCTGCGTAATTAGGTACCTTACGAGGCCCTTTAAAGTCCTTGGGCAAACACTCATTACGCAGAGCTGGCACCAGACAAGGGACACGTCCTGTCCTTGTGGCCACACCTGCTTCAACAGAGGTCGCTAGATAAACCGGAAAAGCTTGGTGAGCCGCCAGCTCAGCTGCCTGTTGAACCGCCAACTCAGCCTCTTGATGGATCCTCTCCTGGTCCACCAAGTTAGAAGCTCCACCCTGGGCCGGGTCATGCCTGCGTGGTTGGTTACGGCATTAGGCATTGCTTGACATGGCCGCTGAGTCCATATGCCTGCTATAGCTCGGGCTCCGGCTTGGGTGAGGGGTTGAATGGATTCTGTCTCGACTATAAGAGTATGCATCCTGTTGTGCCAGAGCCGTCTGAAGAAGTTCTCTGACCCTTCGTGTTTCGATCGTTGTTGTAGAGTCGCCTTCCATCGGGAGAGCCGCCAAACGAGACGACGCAGTGATAAGATTCTCCAAAGGGTTAGAAAAGTGACCCAGTGGTATTGGTGTGTAATGATACGGAGCAGTATTCACACGGGGGGTTCCGTGGCCCGCGGTTGAACCGGTGCCCCAGTCCCGGGTGTTGTGATCCAGTTTGCCTCCTGCGGGTTACTGGGACCAGCCCCATGTGTGTGGAAGAGGTTCCTAGGATCATAAGTCAGAGGCAGACGTGATTGAGCCTTTTGGTGCCTTCTCCTCATGACCCCGTTTGATGCGTTTAGATCCACCGAGAGCCGGAAAGTCTCTACTTGAAGCTGCTGAGAACGAGCATCTAGAGTCGCCCACTCTGCAGCCATCCTTACGTCCTGCGCTACTAAATTGTCCTTAGCTTGTGCTACCTCCCCACGTAACCGTGCCACCTCTGCATCATGCTGAGCCTGGTTTGCCGGCTCAACCACGGCAGTTAACAAGGTCGTCATCCTATCAATGAGATCCATCAGCACCTGAGCCGGCAGGTGCATGGGGTCTCCGGACCCGGCTGCTGCCGATCCGATGGTTACCACTGCTGCGACCGTAGAATTCTGACCAGGTTGAGTGCCAGCCATGTAGACCCCGACTCGATTCGGTGGCTCAAAGGGATCTGGAATACTGCTGCCATCGGAACAACCCCCAAGCCCGCCATCCTGTAGTTAATACAATGAATCCGTCTCACCTGTGGACGACTCACCGTCAGAGTGGACAGCCGTCTCGCCGCCATCCACAGATCCTTCAGAAAACTCCCCTCCATGGATGCAACCCACGAAGGCACGCCTTACGGCCGATTGAGTCCGGTCGGGTCTCGCACGCTGAGCCGTTTCGATGAGGTCGGTGCAGACGTCCAGCTTAGGGCCCGGCTCGCCGATCCGGCCGATGAAGACGTGGATTCCGCCGAACGGGACCCGGTACCCATACTCGATTGAGCCGGACTCGGGGCCACAGCCTGCGTCGTCGATGTAGAGCTTGCCGCGATGACTCTTGGTCATCCAGCCCACATCGTATCCCTTGAGCCCTTCGAAGCTGCCCTTCAAGAAATCAAATCCATCGTGCACTAGCCCCATGGTGGGCGCCAACTATTGTGGAATTGTCACGTCAGATGTCCTAGTGAAAGTACTTAGTCGTGGAGCCATCGCAACTAGGAAGCTTAAAGGGGTTAATCGGGACAAAGGACGAGAGGTTTATACTGGTTCGACCCTTGCTGTGAAGGTAAAGCCAGTCCAGTTGTTGTGGTATTGCTAGGTTTTGATGACCAAGGAGCGAAATACGCTAGCTTGGCTCTCGATCTGTTGTTTCTTGCCCTAAGCCACTGCCGGGTCATCCCCTTATATACATGGGTTGGCGCCTGGCAGCCTATAGAGTCCCGGCCGACTCATACAACGTGTCCGGCTCGTTGACTTCTTTTACATGCCTTACTTTACAAGTCTTACTCATACATGGTGGTTTACAATTATGGGCTTTAATACGCCTCTGGGCTTGGGCCTGCTACAAGTCTTATAATGAACCATCACCTTGTATACTCGTCGGGCTTCTTTGAGTAACCCGCCATTAAGATTGACCTGGCCCCTCCTGGGCGGGTCATACCTGGTAGTCATATCCCCAACAGTCACCATTTACGTTTTGTGGTTATTATAAAGTCACGGGCACACCGTACAACTCTGTATTTGCTCAAGACACGACTAGTTGACCAGTTAAACGCTCCACGTGGCACCTCTAGTGTTGCATCACATTATCTCACTACCATCGGGCCCACCTATCAGCTTGTATCTACTTTACATCTACACTCTTATAAAATACTAGCAAGATTCCCATGCGTTTCACGGAACATCAAGATGCATTTGTATGAGTAGTTTATCTTGTGGGAGAAAAGGATTAACAAGGGAAGGCCTTATTTGCATGTGTGGAGAGGGGTGTGGGTATCTTTTTGCAAAATTGCCATAGTTTCCTTCCTATCCGTCAGATATAGATCGGATGGCCTATATTGCAGGATGGCAGGCACACGATCATCACCGACTATGCTTTTTATAAGAGTAGGGATAAAATACACTCTGATAAAAAACAGAGTTGGTGATGATGGTGTGCCTGCCATCCTGCAATATAGGCCGTCCGATTTATATCTGACGGATAGGAAAGAAACTATGACAATTTTGCAAAAAGGTACCCACACACCTCTCCACATTTGCAAATAAGGCCTTCCCTCGTTCATCCTTTTCTCTCACAAGATAAACTAGTCATACAAATGCATCTTGATGTTACGTGCAACCCACGGGCATCTTGCTAGTAAGAATGAAAACAAACGACAAAAAATATTGGACGGTGGTTCGAAGTCATGACCGCAGGCACATCGGACAAGGTGGCCTTGTATTGGTATGTTGAGCCGTCTGTTTTAACACATAGGAGTTGGTGTGGTGATTATACACACACGCACACATGCACACGAACTGCATGCATGCCACACTCACACGAACACATGCACCCACGCACGCACGCAACACTCACACATACACACGTAGCCACGCACACACGCAACACTCACTTACACACACGCACGCATGCATGCACACACCAGTACACCACACACACACTCTCACGCTCAAGTGCTCAACCTACACGTGCATGCGCACACATCAGGCCCTGACAGACACATACACAACCAGGTGATTCCCTCACACGGGGTGGAGTCTTGTCGCGCCTGCGTAAATTTGTGTTTATCTGACCTTTTCCCTATGCAAACTGACAGGTGGGACCCACAAGGAACATGGTCAATTTAACTAGTCAACATGGTGCCACGCAGACTATTTGGACGGTCAACAAAGTGCAATCCGATGCTGAACTGTGAGCAAGTGACTGTATAATCACCGCAAAACGTATATAGTGACTGTAATCAGCTTATTCTGATGTTTGGTGAACGTATTATGCTTTTCTCTCTGTAGGCCCTCCAAGACTACATCTCTACAAGTTCTCGCATGTTACATCTAACAACTATGCAATACAGCACTACTACTACACTCTAACACAATAAATCATATGTGTTTTTAGTTTTACTAGATATCATATTGTTACTTAACTATTCAGTTTGCATACATTAAAATTGCCTTTGAAATGTATGGCCAGTATCATATACCGCGCGGGAAAAATCCTGCCCTTTCCTGTTTAATCGGGTTTGTATCGATGGATCGTGCGAATCAGCAAAACTATAGTACTATATACAGTACAAGTGATAGTTCACTGGGCCGTCATGTCGTGTACTCCTTTGTCGTAAGAGTGGAGCGCTCGCCTTCATAAATCTTCTAGCCCCTTTCGCCGACATGTTGTGCATTAAGCTACCGGTTCCACATGCCATACCGGAATACAATGCAGAGCATCCGGGGTGAAGCACCCAGTCATGGCGCCGGCATAGTAATGAGCAATGAGGCGTCAAATCACAAAGTTGCACCTTTCCCGCAGTTAAGTTGGAGGGACGAAGTAATAATGCTAAAAAAATAAGTTGGAGGGACGAAGCAACCATCATTTAACTCGTTGCTGAATCCGCTTCTCCCTCATCTTCTTCAAGTTAACCACGTGTTGCTTCTGCCGTTGTTCTGCCTCATGTGGGAAGTGGATCGGCTTGGTAAAGCACTGACACGTGGGACCGCATATTAGCAAACGGATAGGACAATGTCCCCTAAAAATAACAAACCTCCCCCGCCATCCGCGTGGCAAAATCACCTCCTTTTTACTAATCTTGATTCTACAATTTTTTAGATCAATATATAATTGAGATTTGTATAGATAACACACGGGAGCAAAACCAAGTGGTACGGTTAAGGGCATCCACAATGTGTAGCCAAATGTGAAAATAGCTTTTGGCATCGTGCGAACCATTGTGGACGGTGTTACCAAAGCCAAAAGGATGGAACCGAAGCTTCCTGATTGATTGATTGATTGAAGGAATAAAAAATGCAACGTCTCTCCTCTTTCTCCCATGCTTGGACGCATGTACAGTATAGAGGACAGAGTCTACTCCCCTGTCCCTTCTATCACAAATCACAAAGCAGTGAGGCGTCAAATCACAAAGCACGGATGAAGCAACCATCATTTCACTCTTTGCTGACTCCGCTTCTCCACCATCTTCTTCGAGAAACCATCTCACCGCACTAAGCTGGATGGACGACGATATTGTGTAGGAGTAGTACTAGTACATTTACGCGTCCATTCGTTCAATGGACTTCCTGGTTGCAAATAAGGCGGTTGTCTCGGCTTGCAGGCGGCACTTGTGAACGACTTACCGTGGTCTCCCTTAGTGGTGTTCTCCGTCAAACACAATGCTTATGGTTAGCTCTTTGGGCTTTGGAGAAAAAAATACGCATTAATTGACACGTGAAACGAGGATTTGTATTGATTAATCCCGTGAAGGAAAACCCCGCCTTTCTTTTTTAACACTAGTACTCCTAGTATGTAGTACTACGTACTTATCCTATTTGGGTCTAGGCCTTTGATACATCTCCGTCGTATCTACTTTTACAAACACTTTTGCCCTTGTTTTGGACTCTAACTTGCATGATTTGAATGGAACTAACCCGTACTGACGCTGTTTTCAGCAGAATTACCATGGTGTTATTTATGTGCAGAAACAAAAGTTCTCGGAATGACCTGAAACTTCACGGAACGTCTTTTTGGAAATAATAAAAAATCCTTGCAAAAGATTAAGACCAGGGGGCCCACACCCTAGCCACAAGGGTGGGAGGCGCGCTTGCCCCCTTGGGCGCACCCCCTACCTCGTGGCCCCCCTGGAGCTCCTCCGACCTCAACTCCAACTCTATATATTTGCTTTCGGGGAGAAAAAAATAGGAGAGAAGGATTCATCGCGTTTTATGATACGGAGCCGCCGCCAAGCCCTAAAACCTCTGGGGAGGGCTGATCGGGAGTCCGTTCGGGGCTCCGGAGAGGGGGATTCGTCGCCGTCATCATCATCAACCATCCTCCATCACCAATTTCATGATGCTCACCGCCGTGCGTGAGTAATTCCATCGTAGGCTTGTTCGACGGTGATGGGTTGGATGAGATCTATCATGTAATCGAGTTAGTTTTGTTAGGGTTTGATCCCTAGTATCCACTATGTTCTGAGATTGATGTTGTTATGACTTTGCTATGCTTAATGCTTGTCACTAGGGCCTGAGTGCCATGATTTCAGATCTGAATCTATTATGTTTTCATGAATATATGTGAGTTCTTGATCCTATCTTGCAAGTCTATAGTCACCTACTATGTGTTATGATACGGCAACCCCGAAGTGACAATAATCGGGACCACTCCCGGTGATGACTGTAGTTTGAGGAGTTCATGTATTCACTATGTGCTAATGCTTTGTTCCAGTACTCTATTAAAAGAGGCCTTAATATCCCTTAGTTTCCATTAGGACAAAAGATTTCATGCAAGTTCTTTTCCATAAGCATGTATGACTATATTCAGAATACATGCCTACATTACATTAATGAATTAGAGCTAGTTATGTGTCACCCTATGTTATGATTGTTACATGATGAACCGCATCCGGCATAATTCTCCATCACCGATCCAATGCCTACGAGCTTTTCATATATTGATTCTTCGCTTATTTACTTTTCCGTTGCTACTGTTACAATCACTACAAAACACCAAAAATATTACTTTTGTTACCATTACTTTTGTTACTGTTACCATTACTATCCTATTACTTTGCTACTAAATACTTTGCTGCAGATACTAAGTTATCCAGGTGTGGTTGAATTGACAACTCAACTGCTAATACTTGAGAATATTCTTTGGCTCCCCTTGTGTCGAATCAATAAATTTGGGTTCAATACTCTACCCTCGAAAACTGTTGCGATCCTTTACACTTGTGGGTTATCAAGACTATTTTATGGCGCCGTTGTTGGGGAGCATAGCTCTATTCTTTGAGTCACTTGGGATTTATATCTGCTGGTCACTATGAAGAACTTGAAAGACAGGAAAACAAAAATATATCCCTCAACTACG
>NC_053026.1:255180138-255283474 GCF_003073215.2 Triticum urartu | reverse complement strand
TCTCACACATTATTATCGTGTAATTGCAGCCTATTTACCTAAGCCTTGAGAGTATTTCTTCTAGGCAAGAGATCTCGGTGTAATTCTTTGTCATAAAAGTTACTTTGTATTTTCTTGAATCATAGATCCAAATCAGTTTACCTGTATGAATATGAATAAAATTAGGGAAATGATATGTTTCAACGCGCTGATTATCACGCTTGCGTCCGCCACCTTGGTTGCACTCCGCGCGTCCCCACGTGACGTGGTGGGTTTGGCACAGCAAGGCAAGAAAAAGCAAAAAGAAAAAACTGTAACAAGACTTCTATTGCCAAAAAAAATTACAACATGACTTACACTGAAAAAGAAAACCGTAACAGCAACAAAGCCTTTATTGCAAAGGGTCAGTTCTTTTGCCAGCTTAAAAAATAAGCCGCCTCCCTAACTTTTCCAGCAAGCCAGCTTATTTTTAAGCCGCCCAAAATAAAATCTACAATTTGACCTATGTTTTGCAAAAAAAAACTGCAACATGAGCCATGTACTGCAGAAAATTACTGCAACACGACCTTTATTGCAGTGGTAGAGGGTGACGCTCGGCCATGCGTAGCAGCGCCCATAAAATTACAATCATTTCTTAAAAAAACTAGAATAAATGCGCTAAGCAGGCCGATGTTTACACAGATATGTACGGAAATACAGCAACAAGTATGTGATGCGATACCGATCTCGAAGCGAACGGTCAGAGTGACATACCGAGAGCATCTGACCTTGGGCAAAGAAACGAATTTTTGGCAAAGCATCGAGAAGATAATCAAACTACAAATAGCGGTATGCAGCATCAGAGCATAACTACTGTCATGCAATTACCAGCTCTGGATCGACAGATTCGGTAATTCTAAACCAGCCGTTACAATAGAATAGCTGAGCCAAGCCAATTTTCGTGCATGTTCTTCTATGCACAAAATGGAAAGTGAGCATGTCCAAGATACCATTGCTAACTCTCAATCATGAAAATGAACACACAGAACGAATCTACACGGCTGGAAAAGCAAATCAATGCACATTTGTGTGCAATAAAACTGTTTGCAGATCTAGTGGAGATCGACAATATCCTTGTTACACTCGAACAGGTTTCCTGCAACACAACAGACATGTTGTGATCACAAATCAGTTAAGGAGCATTCAGTCGCAGAAGTTTCTGATAGCATACCACATACATAAACAGTAAAATCAATAGCAGGTTTACTGCTTCTGGCATTCCTTGGTACAGTAACAGTCATGTATTTGAAACTACTCCCTCTGTAAAGTAACATAAAACGTTTTAGATAACTACTTTAGTGATCGAAAACGTCTTATATTACTTTAAAGAGATGGTATTACTTAATGCTCTGGATGTAACAAATTTTTATTTTCGTTTAAACTTGTACAGACTGAGGTACAATAAAGACAAAATTTTGTTGTGAATAGTATCTTAGAGAGAAACAATGTTAATAAATATTCACTGCACAATTAATCTTTTTTATTCTCCTGACATGTATTGTATTTTGAAATGAAATTTTATAGGATGCTAGATTATACTACAATCTATATGTTGTTCAAAAACAACTTTCAACGAGGGGGAGGGGGTGTACCCTTAGCAATGTGGTTAGCATGAGTAGGCGAGGGTATGTACAACAGACTTATAGCAAAGGTTGTCGTACACTCATACAACAATCTTTCTAAAAATAGGTTCAGTCGCCTCATCGGAGCACAACCTATGTCCTATGAGGAGAGACATCAAGCGTGGTGCTCAGCACACAGAAACTTGAGTGTTACCGCTTCCGATGTCCCACGACCCTAGACTAGTCCGAGCCTTACCTAGGCCCCTCGGCCTACGATACCCGGCCTCCAGTCGAGCCTCAACTCTTAGGAAGGGGGAGAGTGACTCTCTTGAGTTTATTCAAGTAGGGAGTGAATGATTTACATGCCTATTAGGGGCCTTATATAGCCTAGGTGATGCGGAACATCCTACGGTCATCCCCATGGACCTACCTACGTCTCCCCAAGTGCCAAGTGGACTGATGACATGAGCACGTGCAAGAGCTCTCGAGACCGAGGTGACATCTCTACTTAGTGATATTCCGTATGATCCACATGAGACATGGCTACTACCTAAAGCCGGAACGCTATGCGTGCTTAGGTACCAAGAATACTCTCCCCGACATGCTCATGATGATGGACAAATCCCCAAGTAACGAAGGAGCACGACGAGAGGAACCAGAGAAAGGCTACAGGCCCCGAACATCCGGCCCCTGGAGATGTGAACCACAGCAGCAGCCCAGCCAAAGAGCACCTACAGGCACCAGACATCCGGCCCGACCAGCCCCGAACATCCAGCCCAGCCCCGGAAATCCGGCCCCTCCTATGCATAGAGCAACCGGAATCGGTCCCCGCCGGCCCGACCAGCCCCAGACATCCGGCCCAGCCCCGGAAATCCAGCCCCTCCTATACATAGAGCAACCGGAATCGGTCCCCGCCGGCCCGGACATCCGGCCCGACGCGAGCCGCTGAACATCCGGCCCCTGTCTGCGCACAGTGAACGGGCCAAAGGCCCATGTATCCCTCCAACTCGCCCCAACTTGTACAAGCACTATATATAGACCTCTCCCCTCTCCATCTAGGGTTAGCAATGTGATGGCTCATTAGAGATAGAGCTTTGCTCATCGACTTATCCCCTACTCCTTTGGAGACCGAGACCTCCTAAGGAGAAGATCCCCCAAGTGGATTCAAGACCCCTCCTGAGGGAAGATCCCCCTATTGGATTCAAGACCCCTTTTGAGGGAAGATCCCCCTAGTGGATTCAAGACCTCTTTCCTCATGGATTGGGATGAACTAGTTACCATGTATCCTCCCTTGTTGACTTTGGATCTTGTATCTCCCCTTTGTGTATGTGGATTTAGGACATGTATGATTGGATCTCGTTGATTTGAGTGTTTTCCTCTCTTGTGTTCATCGTGTTCTTCGGGAATTCCCCTCAAAATCATGAAAGATCGGCCATTAGGGTTCCGCCCTACATCATCCTGGTATCATGAGCCATGGTTGATCACAAATTTGGAGTCCCTACCCCCACCTTCTAGCCTAATCTTGCTTTGTTTGTCCCAATTTCGAAAATCCTCACAAAAACAGCCCTACCAAAAAAAAAATCTGATTTGTTGGTGTGATGTTTTGTTTGATTTGATCCATGGATTTGCTGTGTTACTGGTGGATCTAGCTTCCCTCCACTTTTCCCCAATTTCCATCCACGAAATTCCACGAATTTTTGCCCTGATTTTTCTTTTTCCCACCTAGTTCATCGAGTTTGTCCACGAATCAGAGGACTTGGACATCCGGCCCCTGGCAGCAATAAACATCTCCACCGCCACCATATTTCCCCAACTTCACCAATTTTGACCGGAGTTCCACCTATACTTCCGCATACCACCATCGCTTATCCACTATCACCTCCGACAATTTTGACACATTTGTTTTGAGAATTTGAGTTGCGGTTTCTATTTCCTAACGTGTTTCGGCTACTTAGGGACGGTTCGACACCGACATCACCGCCGCTCATCTTCGCCACGAATTCGTCATCGACCACTTCCATCATCATCCGCCATTGCTTACAAATGACAAACCACCGTCAGTAACCTCGACGACATCTTTGTATACTCTCCCTTGCCATTGCATTGTTAACCCCGAGCCCATTTTTGCGTCACTTTCCTATCCATACTAGCCATTTGAGTATTACCGGGCAACATTACTTGTGCACTTTAGTGATAATCGATCTGCACCTTCCATTGCATGCATATATCATCGTATCATCTCTTGTGTTATCAATTGTTCTCGCATATACATCATTGCTACCTTGGTTCAAAAATTTCGCATAAGTGGCCAAAGGACAATATCAAAAGAACAAAAAGCTTTTAAGCAAGAGGAAACAAAAAGCTTGTAAGCAATAGCCATAGCATCCCCACATTGCATATCAAATTGTCATATTCGATCATCTTGGATCATAGTGAGAGAACCACCGGGAGCCATACATACATAGCATACTTGGGATAAAAAGTCGATACGCTTTGTCTCTTATAGGTTGTGCATAAGTCTTGTATCCGCCTATTGAGCAATCGTGCTAGCCTCTCTCTAGAGTTGTGCAACAAGAGCATTTTCCGTCGATTCCACATTTTGAGCTCGTTCCTTGGTTGCACGACCCCATTTATCTATCCGTGCGTGTGTTTCCGTGTGCCACATATTGCTATTGGTCTACTTATTTCACTTGCGAATTTGTGAATCTCTTTCAACATTATTGAATCTTGCTAACAATTGCATAATTTTTGTGCCACCATCCTCACCAAGCTACTCCAAAAGATTTACTTGTATAGGTGTGAGAATCGACAAGATCCGGCACCAATTGTGCTACTTCCATAATACTACATTGGGGGATCTTTGATCCATCTTCAACATTGGATAAGGTACATTTGGTCTAGTTCTTTGCTTTCTTCCACTCACATATTTGCTTGAGAAAATGGATAGGCCAAGTACTTCTACCAACCCACTCTTCATCGAGCAAGAAGAGAAGCCCAACAACTATGTCACCAAGAACCAACTATTCAGTGTCGTGGTTCTAAGTCTGACAATGATGTAGGGGGGTAAGTATGAAGAGGCAAGACCTTAGCTATAGAGGAGTTGTAGGAACGCAAGATTTACGAGTTCAGGCCCTTCTCGGAGGAAGTAATAGCCCTACGTCTCGGAGCCCGGAGGCGGTCGACTAGATTATGGGTGTGTGAATTACAGGCGTGCGAACCCCTGTTTCGGAGGAGGGGGTGGCTTATATAGAGTGCGCCAAGACCCCAGCCGGCCCACGATACAAAGGGTTCAATGTACATTAAGGCAGGGCGTTACTGGTAACGCTAGTAATAAAGTGCTATGATGACCATAAAAGCTACTTAATAACCGACCGTTAGCATGCGGAGTGCCTTTAGGCCACCTGACCGTCGAGTGGCTTGGTCTTGGTCGAGTGATTGCTTCTTGGTCGAGTATCTTCAAGTCTGTCGAGTGAGAAGCCTTCAAGTCGATTGAAAGATGATTTCTTCTGGAGATGTCCTTGGGTAGGTCAGTTTGGACAGGTCCATGACCCTACCCTAGATACACAGCTTCATCATTAGCCCCCGAATGGATCGAGGTTTGAGTGGGACAGGGTTTGAGCATTTTTCCGACTCGTTTTTCATTGGGTGACGTGACTTTGGCAATTGTACCCTGCACAGCTCCCAACGTTATTGACCTCCCTGACGATGATGAAGAGCCCGAGAGGCCTTTGACGAGGAAGAGTAGGCAAGCTCCTACGATAGAGGCGCTACGGTCGACGCCGAGGGCGGAACCAGTCGTTCAGGACGCTGGCGACGCCAATCGGGGTTCTGTTACCTTCGCCGTGCCACTATCGAGTGCCTTGCCTTCTTCGTCGACTGCTCAGGCCCCTGTCGACCCACCTTCGGTTTTTGCGACCCATCATGTCCTAGAAGACGAAGTGAATGCTGCCAGGGAAGCTATACGCCAGGCGGGTGTCATGATGAAGAAGATGAAGATGGTGCGAGACGCCAGTCAGGCCGCCTACGACGCCAGCTCAGCTCTCCAAAGCAACGTTTAGGTTAGTTGGTCGCCGCTTGTTCTGTTAGGATATGATATCTGAAGAGTCCTTTCTGAAAATCTTTGCGTTAGTACACCCATTGGGTGCGTTGCTTGAACTCTGAATTAGTGGGGGCACGCTGAGTGCACCCACTGGGTGTAGTCCCCGAGACTGCGGTGGAATGCGGGCAGTCGACTGTAGTCTTTGTATCTTGTCGAGTGTAAACCGAATTGATAGTTTGTCTCTTCCACTCGGTCTGGTCGAGTGGGGTCGGAACCGGTGGGGGCATGCCAAATGCACCCACTGGGTGTAGTCCCCGAGACCGCGGTCGACTGCTGGCAGTCGACTGTGGTCTGAGCTCTTTCTGTTATATTTTTTTTACTCCCTGCACTCGACTCCGGCGGACCGGTCGAGTGGGATCAGAACCGGCGGGGGCACGCAAAGTGCACCCGCTGGGTGTAGTCCCCGAGGCTATGGTGGACTGCGGGCAGTCGACCGTAGCCTTAGTAACTTTTTTTTGCTGTAAAAATAACTTCTCCCCTTTGATTTCAGAAATCTTGTGATCTTGGAGCTCGCTTTGCTGACTTGGAGAAACAGCAGATCCAACTGAACCTTGACTTGGAGCTGGCCAAGACAGAGCTGCAAAGGGTCAAGGACGACGCCACTGGTAAGACGAATTTGTCGACTGGTCTGTCTTAAGCTTGAGTTCTCTTCTGCTCTTTCTGAATCAGGCATCATTTCTTTGTAAAAAAACTGAGAGAAGCTCTGGCGAAGAAGGACCAGGATTTGGATGCTGCTCGAAAGGAGGCTGACGACAAAACCGCTCTAGCTGCTCAGAAACTGGCTTCGGTCGGCCAGTTGGAAGAAGAGAATACCAGGCTGAAGTCTGCTCTGAATGACGCCAACAAGGAGTGCTCGCGCTGGAAGAAGGAGAATCTCATCCTGGGCGAGAAGATGGAAAGCATTGCTCGCAGGAGGGACGATCTGGAGAGCTACCTGAGGAGTCTTGCCAAGAAGTTGTTCATCAAGCTTGAAGGTGCACATTTTGTTCCGACTGATTTTTTTTTTGTGTCGACTCGGCGTATGTAAATTGACTTATCCTTGGATCGTGATGCAGAGTTTTGCCAGAACTTCAAGGAGGAGACTGGGCGGATCAAACCTGGTTTAGATCCAATCAATTCTCCTGTGAAAGATGAAACTGCCATGAATCTGCTCCGACTGAAATCCCGCATTGACGGTGTCGTGGACTACTTGGCTCGACTGAAGGTTGCCATGTCGCGGATCGACCCGGCACTTTGGCCAGAGGCTGTGCTCCAAAATGATCTTGAGTCCCTGATTACTCGACTAAATGAAATCCCTGACCGAGTGCAGGAGTGGAAGAAGTCTGCTGCTCGGTGTGGCGCTGATGTGGCTCTGTCTTTGGTTCGTGTCCACTGCAAGGAGGTGCGACAAGACAAACCGGCAGCAATCAAGGTCGCCAACACCCAGAAACATGACTTCCGGACTTTTATGGAGACTTTCATTGCTGCAGCCACTCGGATAGCCGACGGCGTCGACCTGGATGAGTTCGTCGAGCCTGCCAGCCCTCCTCCTGCGGAGTAAACAAACTTTTATGCCTCACTTTAAATTCGCCTCGGAATGCCGAGTGGTTTTTGTAATCGTTAATCTCTTTCGGGCGGAATGCTCGAGCACTTTGATTTGTGGTCCGAACTTGGTTTATCGTCGAATATCTTTATGCATTCCCCGTCGGGTGGGAATCGTTCTTTATTCGAGACAACCTTTGTATTTGCGGCGCAGCTCCGAAGGAGACGGTAGCAGTTGACCTGCACCTCATCGTCTTTGCGGGTCAGCGATGGATCATACGTTGTATTTGTGGCGAAGCTCCCCAAGGAGGAGGCGGCAGTCGACCTGCCCCTTGTTACTGCAGAGCAGGATGAAGTGTGCGTTGTATTTGTGGCGAAGCTCCCTAAGGAGGAGGTGGCGGTCGACCTGCCCCTTGTTACTGCAGAGCAGGATGTGTTTCAAACTTAGGCGAGCGCTGGACTGCAGCTAAGTCCCCAAGCGGGAGGGCTGCTCTCCACTCGGTAAGATTTTTCCAAGCTTAGGCGAGTGTCTGACCGCAGCTAAGTCCTCAAGTGAGGGAACTTAGGCGAGTACTGGACTGCAGCTAAGCCCCCGAGTGGGAGGACTGCTCTCCACTCGGTAGGATTTTTCCAAACTTAAGCGAGTGTCTGACTGCAGCTAAGTCCTCAAGTGAGAGAACTTAGGCGAGTACTGGACTGCAGCTAAGCCCCCGAGTGGGAGGACTCCTCTCCACTCGGTAGGATTTTTTCAAACTTAGGCGAGTACTCGACTGCGGCTAGGTCCTCAAGTGAGAGAACTTAGGCGAGTACTGGACTGCAGCTAAGCCCCCGAATGGGACGACTGTTCTCCACTCGGTAGGATTTTTTCAAACTTAGGCGAGTACCTGACTGCAGCTAGGTCCTCAAGTGAGAGAACTTAGGCAAGTACTGGACTGCAGTTAAGCCCTCGAGTGGGAGGACTGCTCTCCACTCGGTAGGATTTTTTCAAACTTAGTCGAGTACCTGACTGCAGCTAGGTCCTCAAGTGAGAGAACTTAGGCGAGTACTGGACTGCAGCTAAGCCCCCGAGTGGGAGGACTGCTCTCCACTCGGTAGGATTTTTTCAAACTTAGTCGAGTACCTGACTGCAGCTAGGTCCTCAAGTGAGAGAACTTAGGCGAGTACTGGACTGCAGCTAAGCCCCCGAGTGGGAGGACTGCTCTCCACTCGGTAGGATTTTTTCAAACTTAGGCGAGTACCTGACTGCAGCTAGGTCCTCAAGTGAGAGAACTTAGGCGAGTACTGGACTGCAGCTAGGTCTTCAAGTGAGAGAACTTAGGCGAGTACTGGACTGCAGCTAAGCCCCCGAGTGGGAGGACTGCTCTCCACTCGATAGGATTTTTTCAAACTTAGGCGAGTGCCTGACTGCAGCTAAGTCCTCAAGTGAGAGAACTTAGGCGAGTACTGGACTGCAGCTAAGCCCCCGAATGGGAGGACTGCTCTCCACTCGGTAGGATTTTTTCAAACTTAGGCGAGTGCCTGACTGCAGCTAAGTCCTCAAGTGAGAGAACTTAGACGAGTACTGGACTGCAACTAAGCCCCCGAGTGGGAGGACTGCTCTCCACTCGGTAGGATTTTTTCAAACTTAGGCGAAACGGATTCGCAGCTAAGCCACCCACTGGGGGATTTCATTCGCAAACAGAAAACAATAACAATCACTGGGAAAATTATAACGCTCTTGTCTTTGAAAAATAAACTACAGGAGTTTTTTCTTATTACATCTCATCCGAGTGAGGATTCAAGTATAAAAGGGGCGGAGAAGCTCCGCATTCCAGGCTCGCGGCTCATCAATCTGGCGATCGACATTGTAGAGGTGGTATGCTCCATTGCGAAGGACTCTGGTGACTATGAAGGGGCCTTCCCAAGTAGGGGCGAGTTTGTGTGGTTTCTGCTGATCCACTCGGAGGACTAAGTCTCCCTCTTGGAAGGCTCGACCCTTCACATTTCTGGCATGGAATCGACGCAAGTCTTGTTGGTAGACGGTCGATCGGATCATGGCCATTTCTCTTTCTTCTTCCAGGAGGTCGACTGCGTCCTGCCGGGCTTGTTCTGCTTCATCTTCAGAGTAGAGCTCGACTCGGGGAGCGTTGTGAAGCAGGTCACTCGGCAAGACTGCCTCGACTCCGTAGACCAGAAAAAATGGAGTTCTTCCGGTCGATCGGTTTGGGGTTGTCCTCAATCCCCAAAGGACTGATGGAAGCTCGTCGACTCATGCACCTGCTGCGTGCTTCAGATCGCGCATCAACCGGGGTTTCAGTCCTTTGAGAATTAGGCCGTTTGCCTTTTCTGCTTGCCCATTCGACTGGGGGTGAGCGACCGAAGCATAGTCGACTCGGGTGCCCTGAGAGGCGCAAAAGGCCCTGAATTTGTCAGAATCGAAGTTTGATCCATTGTCAGTGATGATGTTGTGCGGAACTCCATATTTAAATATCAACCCTCTGACAAAACTGATAGCAGTGCAAGCGTCAAGATTCTTGATAGGCTTGGCTTCAATCCATTTGATGAACTTGTCGACTGCTACTAGCACATGAGTGAAGCCGCTCCTGCCTGTTCTCAGTGGTCCAACCATGTCCAGCCCCCAAACAGCGAAGGGCCAGACGAGTGGAATGGTTTTCAGGGCTGACGCGAGCTTGTGCGACATATTGGAGTAATACTAACATCCTTCACATTTGTCGACTATCTCTTTTGCCATTTCATTGGCTCTTGGCCAGTAGAATCCCGCTCGGTATGCTTTAGCCACAATGGTCCGAGAGGACGCATGGTGACCACAGGTCCCCGAGTGGACATCATCAAGGATCATCGGACCTTCTTCTGGTGTAATACACCTCTGACTGACTCCAGTCGCGCTTTCTTTATATAACTGTCCTTTTATGACTGTAAAGGCCTTGGATCGTCGGACGATCTGTTGAGCCTCTTCTTCGTCCTGTGAGAACTCTTTCCTTAGGATGTATGCAATGTACGTTACTGTCCAGTCGGAAGTGATGACCAAGACTTCCATGATCAGGTCGACTACAGCTGGAATTTCAACTTCAGTCGGATCCATAGCGCTTTTTGGCTGCGGGGCCTCTTCACTGAAGGGATCCTCCTGAACTGATGGTATGTGAATGTGTTCCAAAAACACATTGCTGGGGATGGCTTCTCATTTGGAACCTATTTTTGCCAGATCATCAGCTGCTTGATTTTTCAGTCAGGGTATGTGGTGAAGCTCAACCCCTCAAATTTTTTCTCCAGCTTTCTCACTGCATTGCAATAACCAGTCATGGCTAGACTTCTGACGTCCCATTCCTTCATCACCTGATTAACCACTAAATCTGAGTCGCCATAGACCATGAGGCGACGGACGCCGAGTGAAATGGCCATGCGCAACCCATACAAAAGTGCTTCGTATTCTGCCTCGTTGTTGGAGGAATCAAAGTGGATTTGAAGAACATAACTGAGTTTATCTCCTCTAGGGGAGACCAACACTACTCCGGCACCGGAACCATTCAGCATCTTGGAACCGTCGAAGAACATGGTCCAATGCTCCGAGTGAACCTGAGGCGGCAGCTGCTGTTCAATCCACTCGGCGACGAAATCTGCGATTGCCTGGGACTTAATAGCTTTCTTTGCCTCAAACTTGATATCTAAAGGAAGGAGTTCAATCGCCCATTTTGCCACTCGACCGGTTGCATCCCTGTTATGCAGGATCTCTGACAATGGAGCGTCACTGACGACTGTAATGGAATGATCAGAGAAGTAATGAGCAACTTTCTTTGTGGTCATATAAATCCCGTATACAAGCTTCTGATAATGAGGATATCTTTGATTCGACGGGGTCAAAACTTCAGAAATATAATATACTAGGCGCTGAACTTTGAAGGCTTTTACTTCTTCCCGCTCGACCGTAAGTACCGTACTGACGACTTGTCCCGTGGCTGCAATGTAAAGCAGCAAAGGCTCTTTACTGATTGGGGCAGCAAGCACCGGCTGGGTGGGGAGCAGAGCTTTGAGCTCTGCAAACGCTGCATCAGCTTCAGGAGTCCACTCGAACTTGTCAGACTTCTTCATCAATCGGTAAAGGGGCAATGCCTTTTCACCGAGACGAGATATGAATCGACTTAAAGCGGCCAAGCAACCAGTAAGCTTCTGGACGTCATGCACTCGCACAGGACTTTTCATTCGGAGTATAGTGCCGACTTTTTCTGGATTGGCGTCGATTCCCCGTTCGGAAACGAGAAAACCGAGTAATTTTCCGCCAGGAACTCCGAATGTGCACTTTGATGGATTAAGCTTGATATCATACCTCCTGAGGTTGGCAAAGGTTTCAGTAAGGTCAGTCAGCAGGTCGGAACCCTTCTGTGACTTGACCACAATATCATCCATATACGCCTCCACATTTCGACTGATTTGAGTGAGCAAACACTTCTGAATCATTCTCATGAATGTGGCCCCGGCATTTTTGAGGCCGAATGGCATGGTAACATAACAGAAGCACCCGAATGGAGTGATGAAAGCTGTTTTGATCTCGTCAGGTCCGTACAGACGGATCTGATGATACCCGGAATAGGCGTCTAAAAAAGACAATCGCTCACATCCCGCAGTTGAGTCGACTATCTGATCGATGCGGGGGAGAGGAAAATGATCTTTCGGACAGGCCCGATTGATATGTTTAAAGTCAATGCACATACGAAGTGACTTGTCCTTCTTGGGGACCATAACAACGTTGGCGAGCCACTCGGAGTGGTAAATTTCTCGGATGAACTCCGCTGCTAAGAGCCGAGCCACCTCCTCGCCAATGGCCTTTCTCTTCTGGACGGCGGACCGCCGGATATGTTCCTTGACAGGTTTTACTTTTGAGTCGACTCTCAGGCGATGCTCAGCCAGCTCCCTGGGAACACCTGGCATGTCAGAAGGCTTCCATGCGAAAATGTCCCAGTTCTCACGGAGGAACTGGATGAGCGTTTCTTCCTATTTGGAGTCGAGTGTTGTCGAGATATGAGTCGGAGCAGCACCGGGATCGGTCGGGTGGATGTGAGCTGTCTTCGTATCGCCAGTCGACTGAAAAGCCGATTCTGTGGCGGGCTTGGCTCGCAACAAATCACTCGGGTCTGCAGTCTTCTGGTATTCCTGCAACTCCACCACTGCCATCTGAGCATCAGCAATCTTCGAACCTTTCTAAAAACATTCTTCCGCTTTCTTCCGATTGCCCGTAATAATGATCACACCTTTGGGATCAGGCATCTTCAATTTGAGATACACATAACATGGTCGGGCCATGAAGCGTGCATAAGCCGGCCTGCCCAAAATAGCGTGGTAGACACTCTGGAAGTCTACAACTTCAAATGTCAACTTTTCTTTGCGGTAATTCTTGGAGTCACCGAAAACCACATCAAGAGCAATCTGGCCGAGTGATTCAGCCTTCTTCCCAGGAATGACCCCATGGAAACTCATGTTGCTGGCACTGAGTCTGGACATCGGAATGCCCATCCCTTTCAACGTCTCAGCATATAATATGTTCAAACCACAGCCAGTCCATCAAGACTTTGGTCAGTCGAGTGCCTTCAACCACTGGGTCGACCACCAGAGCTTGCCTCCCAGGGATGGCAATATGCGTTGGGTGATCGGACTGGTCGAACGTGATGGCAGTCTGAGACCATTTCAAATAACTTGGTGTTGTCGGAGCAACCATATTCACCTCTCGGTTGATGACTTTCAGTCGACTTTTGCTCTCAACATCAGCAAAAATCATTAGGGTGGAATTGACTTAGGGGTATCCATCGTCGCTATCTTCTTTGTCCTCAACTCTGTCTGACTCCTTTTCTTTATCTTTGGGCTGCTTGCCCTGGAACTGCTGGATCAAGAGTCGACACTGTCGAGTGGTGTGTTTTGGGTAAATAAAATTACCCTCTTCATCTTTCTTGATGTGGACGAGGCACGGAAAATCCAACACGTCATTTCCGTCCTGGTCTTTAACTTTCTTGGGGTTCCAAGGTCCTTTGGGTTTCCCCTTAAACTTTTCTTGAGTCACAGCCAAAGCTTCCCCAGGAGCAGCTGGCTCGGCTTTCCGCTTCTGTTTCCGATTGGAATTTCCTCCGGTTTCTTGGGCGACTGACTTCAGCTTGCCACTCCGAAGTCGATCTTCATCTTCTCCATTAGCGTACTTGATGGCAATCTCCATCATTCGGTTCAGAGACATATCTCCGATTCGACCGAATTTCAGATTCAGTTCTCTGTACTTGACGCCTTCTTTTAAGGCACAGACTGCCTGGTGGTTAGGCACATTCTCTACCGTGTGATGCAACGTGATCCATCTCTGGATGTAATCCCTTAAGGTTTCATTCGACTTCTGCACGCAGGACCGCAGTTCCGTCAACCCTGCCGGTCATTTGCATGTTCCTTCAAATGTGGTGACAAACACTCGGGCAAGATCTTCCCAAGTGTAAATGCTGCTGGGTACTAACTGGTTCAGCCACGCTCTGGCCAAGCCCTCCAACATGAGAGGCAGGTGCTTCATGGCCACCTCATCATTGCCGCCGCCAATCTGGACGGCCACTCGGTAGTCTTCAAGCCAAGTATCGGGCTTGGACTCGCCAGTGAACTTGCTGACTCCAGTCGCCAACCTGAAGTTGGGAGGAATCACAGCGGCCCTGATGGCACTACTAAAGCACTCTGGCCCCGAAACATGTGCTCTGCTGCTGGTAGGAGCATCTCTGTCTTGTCCTTCCCGATGAGCTCTGTTCCTGTCAACCAAACCTTGAACGAGAATGGATCTCGCATCGAAGCCTGGCTCTCTGGAGTTGACTGGAATCCTTTGCCCAACACTACGAGGGCGCCTAACATCCCGTTGTCGAGGCGCATACGACCCGCTCCTCGGGGGAGGGGTGGGCACTCAACGTCGATCATCACGATCGAATCGGTGATCATATTGCTCATGGTTACCATGCTGATTATGCCGGTCCCCACGTCCTTCACGCCTCGGGGGCAATCTTGGGCTATGAGCCGACTGGACTGTGTCTGCGGCAACGGATCTACTGTGAATCCTGTTCCACGACTGAGAAACAGCGGAATTTTGGTCTCCTGCTGCCCGGAGCAACGCTCTGATTTACAGCAAGCCTCTGCCAGCCTCCGACTGGGAAGGCTGAATCGACTCTGCTATGCGGGCTGCAGCTGCTAAATTCTGAATCGGAGTTCGATGTACCTGCGGGGGCGGGAAGAGCTGACGTCGACTGGATTCGGGAACCCGTTGTCGCGCACGCTCGTCGAGTGCTCGCTGGAGGTTCTCCAGTCGAGTGCGCTCGGCCAAGTTTGCCAGGCGCGCGTCCTCCAAGGCGCGAGCCTCGGGGGTTTCTCCAATGATAGGAGTGTGTAATGCATCCATGTTCCGGCGGCGAAGTTCTTCTCTCTGCAGCGACGTGAGAGGCTCGGGAAGATATTCCTCATGAGGACGCGACGGGTCGCCTCCACCCGCGCCTCCGTCGGTGCGGGGAAAACCGGGAGGACTGGGAGGTCCATCGACCATCAGAACCTCCGCCGCCGGATCGCTGCTGTCGCACTCGGATGCGGTCTCTGCGGAGCCGGTCGACAGGTCGAACAGGCCGTAGAGGGATTCATCGGGCTCGATCGCCGCGACTTGAGGGGTGGCCGACTGGCGTGCCACCGCGTGTCTCACCCACCGCTGGAGTCTCGGCCGACCAGAGCGCTTGCACCGGCGGGAAACTGGGAGGGAGGACACCACAGGAGCCGACCGGTAGGGGGTCGACGGTTGCCGCAGGAGAACGCCGCGGTCGCACGCGCTAAAGTGCGTTGCCCCGCGGACAGGGAGTGCGTCCACGTCGAGCGGGGCCTCCTGAAGCCACGCGGAGTCATCGGCGATGAACGTGAGCGTGCCGAGACGGATCTCGCGGCCCTCCACCAAAACTCCGCCGAAAACCATGATGATTCGGGTCGAAAAAGATCGCAACTCCTCCAACAAAACGCTAAAACACCTGCCCCATGGTGGGCGCCAACTGTCGTGGTTCTAAGTCTGACAGTGATGTAGGGGAGTAAGTATGAAAAGGCAAGACCTTAGCTATAGAGGAGTTGTAGGAACGCAAGATTTACAAGTTCAGGCCCTTCTCGAAGGAAGTAATAGCCCTACGTCTTGGAGCCCGGAGGCGGTCGACTGGATTATGGGTGTGTGAATTACAGGCGTGCGAACCCCTGTTTCGGAGGAGGGGGGTGGCTTATATAAAGTGCGCCAAGACCCCAGCCGGCCCACGATACAAAGGGTTCAATGTACATTAAGGCAGGGCGTTACTGGTAATGCTAGTAATAAAGTGCTATGATGACCATAAAAGCTACTTAATAACCGACCGTTAGCATGCGGAGTGCCTTTAGGCCACCTGACCGTCGAGTGGCTTGGTCTTGGTCGAGTGATTGCTTCTTGGTCGAGTATCTTCAAGTCTGTCGAGTGAGACGCCTTCAAGTAGATTGAAAGATGATCTCTTCTGGAGATGTCCTTGGGTAGGTCAGTTTGGACAGGTCCATGACCCTACCCTAGGTACACAGCTTCATCATTCGGCGCGCATAGAGCTTTGCACCAAGAGAATGAAGCATTGAGCGATCGCATCGATCAACTCACCACCAACATGCGACAATCCAAAGGACGAACAAGAGACTATCTCGACAACAAGCTTTCCAACCACATGGAAGAGCTCGACGCCAAATTGGCAACACAAATGGATGACTTCCGAGCCTTGTTGATCAATCGTTCCTCGACAACGTCATCAACATAATCAAGACGGCGCAAGTCAAGTCGACACTCTTCGAATACATCTTCGGATTCAAGTCACTCAAGACCTCGTTCGCCTCATCGTCAAGTTCATGAGGATCGTCAAGAATCATAAAAACCATTCCATGGTAATGGTTTGCAAGGCCGCCTTCAAGAGCGCGAACAACAACGTCGACAAGAACAAGCCGCGATGGACCAAGAGCAAGCTCCAATACGCCAAGTAAACCAAGATGGTGACGCCCTTCGACAAGAGCAACAACGCCGTGACAAACAAGCCCTTGAAGCCCAACGTGCTCTAAATGAAGCAACCCAAGCCGTCCGCGCACGCAACCAAAAACAAGAAGCTGCACACCTCGAGGAGCGCCAAGAAATGAGAAATTGTGCAAGAATCTCACGACCTCAACGTCAAGCTAATCAAGCGGAGCACGAGGAACAAGCGGTCGAAGACCCTCAACCAAGGCAAGAGCGCCATCACAATAGACCCGCACGCATTGAAGAACAATGCCACGACAGGCTCAAGTTCACCATGCCTAAGTTCTCCGGAAGCAATGATCCCGAAGACTACCACCCAGACTACCTCCATTTCGTCGCATCGAACACAGCATCGACCTCGTCCCTGGCGCACCCCTACCGAATAAGGCACCATATCACGTCAACCCTGAAGAAATACAAAGGCAAGTACAACATCTCATTGACAATGGGCATGTACGTGAGAGCTTAAGTCCTTGTGTCGTTCCGGTTATTATTGTGCCTAAGAGGGATGAACTTTTCACATGTGTTCTGATTGTTGTCCCATCAACGCTATCACCGTTCGCTATAAGCATCCCATTCCACGCCTTGACAATATGCTAGATGAGCTTACCGAGCCACCATTTTCTCAGAAATTGATCTTAAAAGTGGCTATTACCAAATTCGCATTCAAGAGGGTGATGAATGGAAAACCACTTTCAAAACCAAGTTTGGCTTGTATGAGTGGTTAGTAATGCCTATGGGCTTATCCAAAGCACCTAGCACTTTCATGCGTGTGATGCATGATGTTCTTCGCAAATACATTGGCATATTTGTTGTGGTCTACTTTGATGATATACTTGTATTTAGTTTATCTCTAAAAGATCATGTCAACCCATCTTAGGGTCGTTTTGCAAACTCTTAGAAACGAGCGACTTTATGCTAATATGGAGAAATGCACTTTTGGTGTTGACAAGCTTGTTTTCTTGGGTTTTGTTGTGTCTTCTAAGGGTGTTCATGTAGATGAAGCTAAAATTGAAGCTATTAAAACTTGGCCACAACCAACCAACTTGCAACAAGTGTGTAGCTTCCTTGGTCTAGCCAGTTTTTATCATAGATTCGTTAAGGACTTTAGCACTATTGCATCACCATTACACGCATTGAGTAAGAAGAATGCATCATTTGTTTGGGGACCATCCCAAGATACCGCATTTCATGAGCTTAAGAATTTGCTTACACATGCTCCATTGCTTGCATTGCCCAATTTTGATAAAGCTTTCGAAGTGCATTGCGACGCTAGTGGTAATGGCATAGGAGGTGTGTTGATGCAAGAGAAGCACCCAATAGCTTTAGCAAGAGACTTTCCGAAGCGCAACTTAACTATCCCATTTATGACAAAGAGTTATAGCTTTAGTGAGAGTCTTGCATGTGTGGGAGCATTATCTTCGTCCTCGTGAATTTGTCATCCATACGGATCATGAGACACTTAAATACCTTAAAGGTCAAACAAAATTGAATAAGCGACATGCCAAATGGAGTGAGTTCATTGAGTCATTTCCTTATGTCATCAAGTATATCAAAGGTAAGAAAAATGTTGTGGCGGATGCTCTTTCCCGCAAGTGCATGCTTGTAACTCAACTTGAATTGAATGTCATAGAATTTGGGCACATAAAAGACTTGTATGCGCATGATGTTTCATTTGCCATTCCTTATGCAAAATGTCTAACGCATAACACTTGGGAGCCATATTATATAAAGGATGATTATCTAATGAGAGCTAACAAGCTTTGTATCCCCGAGTCTTCTCTTCGTTTGTTGCTTTTGCAAGAGGCTCACGGTGGAGGACTCATGGGACACTTTGGACGCGACAAGACATTCCTACGCTCTCCAAGAATTACTTTTGGCCCAAGATGTTTCGTGACGTCTCACGCTACACCAACTGATGCTCTACATGTCGCAAAGCTAAGTCTAAAGCTCAATACCATGGTCTCTATATGCCACTTCCTATTCTGTATCACCCATGGGAAGATATTAGTATGGACTTTGTGCTTGGTTTGCCTAGAACTCAAATGGAAAAGATTCGGTATTTGTTGTTGTGGGCCGTTTCCATAAGATGGCACACTTTATTCCATGTAACAAGATAGACGATGCTTCACATGTTGCAAATCTCTTTTGTAGGGAAATCTTGCGCCTACATGGAGTGCCCAAGACTACTATGTCGACCACGACGTCAAGTTCCTTAGCTACTTTTGGAAGACCCTATGCGCCAAGCTCGGAATCAAGCTACTCTTCTCTTCGGCAACCATCCACAAACCGACGGCCAATCAGAGGTCACCAACCGAACGCTATCGTCTCTCCTCCGCGTGTTGATCAAAAAAACATCAAGGAGTGGGAGGAGTGTTTACCCATCACCGAGTACGCCTACAATGGAGCAAGACACTCTACTACCGGCAAGTCCCCCTTCGAGGTCGTCTATGGATTCAATCCATTGTCCCCATTGAACATTCTACCGCTACCTCTACAAGAGCGCATCAACATGGACGCGAGTGCACAAGCGAGCTATCTCAAAAAGGTGCATAAAGATGTAAGACAAGCAATCGAGCGTCAAGTCCACCGCCTCGCGACCAAGCTCAGCATCAACAAGCAACCCATGATATTCAACATTAGAGATCTTGTGTGGCAACACCTTCACAAGGACCGCTTCCCCAACGAGCGCAAGTCCAAGCTACTACCTCAGCCAACGGACCCTTCAAGGTGATCGCACGCTACAACGATAATGCTTACAAGATCGACATACCACGAGACAAGTACAACGTGAGCGACGTCTTCAACGTCAAGGATCTCTCTCCCTACCATGGTGATGAGGTTTTCGATCCGAGGTCGGATCTTTCCGGACGGGATGATGCCGAGCATCCTAGGGTCATCCCCATGGACCTACCTACGTCTCCCCAAGTGCCAAGTGGACCGATGACACAAGCACGTGCAAGAGCTCTAGAGACCGAGGTGACATCTCTCCTTAGTGATATTCCGTATGATCCACATGAGACATGGCTACTACCTAAACACAGAATGCTATGCGTGCTTAGGTACCAAGAATACTCTCCCGGAGATGGGAGATGCTCGTGATGATGGACAAGTCCTACATGGACGAATGAGCATGACGAGAGGAACCGGAGAAAGGCTATAGGCCCCGGACATCCAGCCCATGGAGATGTCAACCACAGCAGCAGCACAGCCGAAGAGCACCTACAATCATCGAACATCTGGCCCGACAGCCCCGGACATCCGGCCCCTCCTGTACAGAGAGCAACAGGAATACGCTCCCGCCAGCCCGGACATCCGACCCCAGTCTGCACGCAGTGAACAGGCCAAAGGCCCATGTATCCCTCCAACTCGCCCCAACTTGTACTAACAATATATATAGACCTCTCCCCTCTCCATCTAGGGTTAGCAATGTGATAGCTCATTAGAGATAGAGCTTTGCTCATCCACTTATCCCCCACTCCTTTGGAGACCGAGACCTCCTAAGGAAAAGATCCCCCAAATGGATTCAAGACCCCTCTTGAGGGAAGATCCCCCTAGTGGATTCAAGACCCCTCATGAGGGAAGATCCCCCTAGTGGATTCAAGACCTTTCCCTCACGGATTGGGATGAACTAGTTACCATGTATCCTTTCTTGTTGACTTTGGATCTTGTATCTCCCCTTTGTGTATGTGGATTTAGCACATGTGTGATTGGATCTTGTTGATTTGAGTGTTTTCCTCTCTTGTGTTCATCGTGTTCTTCGGGAATTCCCCTCCAAATCGTGAAAGATCAGCCATTAGGGTTCCGCCCTACATCACTAGGGGTCCTTTATAAATGACCAAGACTACCCTTCAAAAGAGGAGATGGGAGAGTAGAACTATGTAATCTTTAGTCCTTTAGCCCATGCGCCTCTCGCTAACCTGAAGGGGAGATCCCCCCCCCCCAAATAGAAAGGCTTTTTCGCTTGAGTTGGGCTTCTTTGCTCCTCTATCTTCTAGTTTGACTTATCTTTTATGGGCTCTCCTTCCTTTGACTTGTTGACCATGAAGACTTGCTTGGACTTTTGTTGAGCAAGGTGACTTGCTTGGAATTTTATTGACTTGTGTTGACTGTCAATGACTTTTGTTGACCGTCTATGTGGAGTGGCATGTAGGACTTGGTTGGGGCCCTGGGGATAATTTTGGATATCACACTATATATACAAGAAAATAACAAACTTTTCATAGCTTTTTAGCGGTGCCACCATTCCTCAGTAGCAGCAGGGTAGCACCATAAGGATTGGTAGCAATATAACTTCTCTGGAAAATAGAGGTGTCCTAAAGAGCAGTTTACTAAAATAACTGCATTTTGAGTAATTTCGCACCTTAACTGCCAGGGTTCCAGTACTCGTTTTTCAGTATTTGAGGTTTGGAATCTAGGCAAGAAATCATAGACATACATTTGGCAAGAATATGTAAAAAATATTAACATCAGATCAAATCCTGAAACTTGAAGGTATTTCAAACTCACGCTCAATTATCTAATTTACCTTCTAATGATGCACTTAACAGAGAACGTGTCCTGAAGTGATATGTCCATCTAGCAATAATTGAATCTCACTGCACACTTGCTTCTCTGTGGAACATTGAATTTATTGGCAGTAGCCTATCAGAACAGCTGCATAACCTCAATCTTTAGTTTTGGTAAAACAGCAAATTAAATGAAGAGATTGCTTGCTACAATAGTTTTTTTTTGGGGGGGGGGGGGGGGGGGGGGGTGAAATATACAAGATATTTGGGTATATACCACCTTAGAGGTTGCAGCTTTGGGTATATAGAGTTAATTGCACAAAAATACCACAATTGGGGCTAGGTTAATGAATTGGTATCATTTTTATTTACTTTTTACAAATCGGTGATGGCCGTGATGGCCGGTAATGCAAAGGCAGTGATGGCCGGTTGATGACGTTATGACAGCAATCCTGTCTAGTGGGACCCACAGTCAGCAATGATGTAGCAGCGTATGTTGCACCGAAAGACCTGGGAGGCAGCCGAGGGCTTCCCGGAGTTCCACTACATGCGATTGGAGGGGAGGCATGAAGTGACGAGGACCGATTCGTAACCACCTTGACACCGCGAGCACGTGAAGGTTGTCGATGGTCGTCGGGGATCAACCGATCCTTGTCGCCGGCGGTAGAGCTTGACGGAATCACATACGCGGCCCTTTTCTTTTGAAATTGAGCTGGGCAAGATGCTAGTGGGGTTAAAAGGGCGGCAAGGACAGGAGGAATAGGAGAGGGAAGCCGTGGTAGCGACAGGATATTGCTCGGTTTGGTGGCGGCGATTCTGGACGGAGCCGAAGATGACGAGGCTCGCGGGCAAAATTGCGCATGCTTGAAGCTTAAGAGAGGGAGTAGGAATAAATGCAGGGTAGGAGAGTTTCGGGGTGCTTTTTGAGGGCTGGCAACAAGCGCCGGGAGGCCGTCATTGAAGGAGCTCGGCATGGTAATGAACGACAAAGACAGCATGCCGCGGCGATGCGGACGTACTCAGGGGCTGCGGAATATGCAAAGGAAGCGAAGGGGAGGCAGCAGGAAAGCTCACCGCTGGCCCGGCAAGGTGGAGATGGGAGTGCCGAGAACAGGCTCGCCCGCATACATGCGCTCTGGCGGTAGAGCGGCGAGTAGCACAGGAAACAGATAGAGAGACGCACATCGGGCATTGAGACGTGGGAGCACGTTGGTGCGAGAAACCGCTAGGTGGAGGTGGAAAGAAAGGGTTGAGTGGCGTCGGTTTCATGCACACAAGGTGCTCGATGGAAAGTTTGCGGCTCAGGAGGAAGAAAGGGAGGATGGCGAGCAGGGCATTGCTCCTGCGTAAGCAATGGAGCATAGGGGAACAATGGTGATGGGGAGGGAGAGTGATGGGGTGTTAGATGCACGGTAGGAGCAGCGTTTTAGTTCCCAAACCTCTCCAACACCAATGCTTCCATGATGTAAGCTGGTTATGTGTTGGCCTCCTTTCCTGTCACGAGAGAGTGACAGGTGTATCTGCTGTGATGACGCCATGTTGCCATCCACCCAACAGTTGCAGTGTTTGATGGGGAGGAGACCCCGTCCACCATGATATACGTGGTTACACAACTCGGAATCACAATAGATATATGAGTGTTGCTGATGGTTTCTTGTTCTCCATTTCTTGGTCAGACCTGCGGTACTTTGTCTTATAAGAAATTATCTAGCTTCTTGGGTGAGCTAATCTTTATTTGATTTGTACGAACAAGGTGGTGACGTTGCAGGCTAGCACAGTGCACAAGATGCTCCGAGTTACAGAGGGTGTGTCCAGCATTTTCACAAGGCCATTTGTGCCAGAACTTTCTGTGTCTTGGTGCATTCAGCATGAACAAGCCCATCATTGAAGTGTCTTCTGGGAATGGCCACGGTGATGAGAGGAAGAATCATTAGGAGTGTGATACAGAGAACAAAGGAGAAAGCAGACGAGCTGGTCTGACACCAGGTTTTACATGAGAAACTCACACTTTTTCTTTGCAGCAGAAAACTAAGCCAAAATTCACACTGCCTTTAAGATCTTGTGGAAGATCCAGTACTCTGGGAGGTATTTAAATGAACCAGATTGTATACATATATCCAACATAATTTGTGGTGATATATAACAAACTTTATAAAAGCATATAGAGCATTGCCAATGATACCTTATTTCAATTCAGGAGCATATAGAGCAGGGCAAGGTGATACGGTATGATCAGGCAAGCCACTTATGAACTCGTTAGCAGCCTGAAGACAGCCATGCAGCATTTTCTTCTCTAACCTTACAAGTCTAGTGGCAACTTCTTTCTTTGGCTCCAAACTGCCCTCGGCCAACTGGCAAACACAAAAGCAGTTCAGTAATGTAACAGAGAAATGAGGAAAATATATACACAAGAACCCACGGCTCGTTACCATTGCTTCATCCTCGTCCAAAGTAGTCGGATAACCAGCCAATCTTGATTTCAGGTAGACAACAAGTTGGTCAAGTACAGCTCGCTCTGAGCATGGACTAACCTAAAGAATAGCAGTTTTAGGTGAAATGTCGCATTTTATACAAACTATCGTGCCATAATCCTATTATCAGAACATATCTTGGTTAGCAGTTTTTCTCTACATTGATAAGAAGTCACATAGATCATTGAGTATATCCCTAATTTCACCCATTGTAATGCAGATAAATGATGCTAGTGTCCCAGCCACCGCTCATTTTGTTTCAGTGATATATGGTTAATGTCGACCAGATATAATCCAGTACAAAAAACCAGGTGGAAACCTTTACTTGACTAGGATCTTGAGCATGCCAAGAAAAGGCTTCAAAAGTAAAACCAATTTCCAGATTACATGTTGAGCTGTCTTCAATCTCTCGCTAAAATTTCAACCAAAGGGAAAATACGTATTTTGAATTTTTTGCAAAACCAAGCCAGTTCTCTACATCAAGGGCTTAGCCTAGCACCAGTTTAAAGACTTATTATAAGCACTATGCAGGTCATGAACGGGTTGGTTACTTTAGGGAATACTACTTTGTTCAACTTGAGAATCTAAACCGAACCTTCCAAATAGAAGCCTCATATAAACCTAAGCAAACAGAAGGTGAATTCAAAGGGTTACAAACAAGAAGCCAAAAAGCCTTGTTCTTTTGTATATATTGCAAATCTGCTGAGACCACGTGGAGTCGTATTTTTTTAAAACGTATGATGCACGGTGTTGCATTGTTATCATGTTGCTCCTATATTTTTTTCACGATATTTGACAACATCTAAGCGGGTGTTCACTTTGCTCGGCCACGGTTAACTAAAGTGAGCCTATGTGTAAACCACCTGAGATACAAGTCAAGCTTGATATGAAATAACAGGAACTGCCCCATATAGGTCAAACACCATTCACGACAATCTAGAGATCAGATAGTAATTTATCAAATGCAATATGTTGCAACGTCAAGGATGGTAAGCCGGCTTACTGGACATGTATCACCTTCTGACGAAAGTATACATTGCATTTCATCTGGATCTGAAATGTATCCTAGTCTCAAGTATGGCAGCATTTCAGAAATAGTTTCCTTCTCTTTGCCTACACAGACCTGAAAAGTGAGGCATATCAATATTCAACACATTCTACTCTCAACTAAATAGGAAAAAGGAATTGAAAGTCCCACTTGGAATTTTTGGATAGCAAGCTTTCCATTTCTTTGAGCGACCATTCTCTTCTCTTGGTATTGAGGATCTTCAGTGTTTAGGGATGCCTGTGATAATAATTTAGGCTTGGTTACAACAACCAAATAAGGACTGTAAAACAGTTTTAGAAATCCCACCTCGATTGCTATGCGATCATATGGATTGTCTTCATCAACAAAACCATAATTGAGAAGCAACCTGGAGTTTGGTTGAGGCCCACACCTGGATAATTATATATTTAAAATCATTGCATACAAGAACAGTACATGAGATCTGTCTACAACATAAATCAGCATCCTAATTACCAAATATAATGAATGAGGACAAGATCAATGCACTGAAGCAAACATAATACCAAACAATTATTGGTTCTCCTGCTTTGTACGGCCGATCGACCAGCAATCGAACAGAACCATCAACAGCAGTCAGCATTGCTTTGCAGTTGCTCTTGTACGTCAACAGTGGTGGGCCCAAGGGAACTAGTGCAAATCTTCGAGCTAAACTAACCTTCTGCTCTTGAGATAAGAAGTACAACAAAGTCAATGGAATGTAGTTTGGGTATGGAGAAATCACAAGCAATGCAATGTTGTTCTCACACAAAACATTAAGCAAATAAGACAGATTTAAAAAAAAATCTGCACTAAATATGGAAAGATAATCTAGAGACAATTGAGCATTGACTGCGAAAGAACAAGATATGTAACTTACAAACTTTCCTAGTGTTACGCTCAAACACTTCATCTACCGTTTGTTCACGATCATGGTACGTGTGCCTCGCCCGATTCTATCTCCTATCGCTTTCATCTCCCTTCGCTAACCCAGCCACCCAGGACCCAACAGGCGCACCGTACTTTCGCTCGAACCCCTCTGTCATATTGATTCCCCATCACCACCATGTCGGCGGTCGGCGTAGTCGAACTCCGCCAAGGCACTGCCCCGCACTGATCCCGCGTGGCCACGTACGCGACACAACGTGGCGGAGTCAGCTCGCACCAGCGCTTCTCCCGGGCCACGCAGCACCACAACCATGGGTCATCTACCCAAAATCCGGCAACCGTCCGCGGTAGCACCGTCTCCTCCTGTCCTCCAACGAACCACGGCCATACCCATGCCACCATCCACGTCGCACCGCTGTTGTCCCCATCCAAGTGGGCCACAGTGTCGCCATCGAGCTCAAACCGCACACCCACATCCTCGCCAAGCCGGCGCCATCTCCGATCTCATGGGGTGCCATCTCCCAGCCCCATAGTAGGCACAGCATGTATAGGTCCAGTTACCACCATTGCATTTTGATGTAGCCCACCTCAGTTACCATTGTTCCTGTGATATAGTTACCAATTACCTATGTTACCTTACCACAATGAAAATGATGTAGTTATCTACATTTCAGAGTTATCATCATAAAATTACAGTTATTGAACTCTATAATTATAATTACCACCATGGCACTGATTTTAGTTTCCCGGCTATTCGGGTTACAATTATCATCAAAGCATTGTGTAATTAACCCGTAGTTCATGTTAGAGTTGCCACCCATCTTCCGTTGATATAAATATAGATGTCCAACTTCCGTTGCAGTTACAACACCATGGCAAATGAATGTGATTATCCAGTTGCCTAGGTTTCCAGGTATCAACATGGCACCGACAGCCACCCAGTTGTTTATGGTATAGTAACCATCATAGCACTAGTATAGTACCAATCATCCAAGTTACTGTTCAAAAAAAGTTACCCATCATCCAAGTTACAATTACCAACACCGCAATTATGTAGTTACCTTAGCTAATTGACGCAGCGCCTGTAGCTCTGCTCGAGGTCGTCCAAATCGACCATAGCACTGAAGGGAGCGCGTCGAACAAGCGCCTGCCTCTTTTCTTGAGTTTGTTAAAAGTCCTAGTCTTGAGCCCTTTAAGGATCAGTGTGTTAGCTCATTCTGCCAGCCCGTTGCTGCGTGGATGAGCGACGGAGGCAAAGCACAGCCTGATCCCAAGCTCCACACAGTACTAAGTGAACGTGGCGCTGGTGAATTGGGTGTCGTTATCAGTAATGATATGGTTGGGTACCCCGAAGCAGCACACAATTCCTATGAAGAGTTTGGTCGCCGTATTCGCGGTGACCTTGGCGACGGGCTCGACTTTAGTCCACTTGGTAAATTTGTCAATGGCGACGTAAAGGTACTTGTAGCCCCCAACTGCTCAGGGGAATGGCCCCAAGATATCCAATCCCCAAACTGCGGAGGGTCATGAGAGGGGGGTGTTTTGAAAAGCCTGAGCGGGTTGACGAACCCGCTTTGCATGGAACTGACAAACCTCGTAGCTTTGAACTAGCTCGATGGCATCCTGGAGGATGGTTGGCCAGTAGAAGCCTTGCCGGAAGGCCTTCCGACCAGCGTGCATGATGATGCGTGGCTACCGCACTCGCCTCCAAGGATATCCACGAGCAGGTCGCGGCCTTCTTCCTGAGAAATACACTCAAGGAGGACCTGATTTGCACTATGCCGATAGAGATCTCCATCCATCACAGCATAACGCTTCGCTTGTCGGGCGATCCTCTCTACAGTGGCATTATGTTGGGGAAGGATATTTTCTTTCAGGTAAATTCGGAGATCCAAAAAGGTGTTTTGAGAACAGAAGGTCCGTGCTCACCAAGGTGTGGTTTCAGGTCGAGAGTTCCTGTGATAGGATTCCCACATCCTAGAACTAGCTCACCAAGCTCAACGATGTCGAAAACCATGCTCTCAGTCGGTATCTCTGGTGCCGAAGGTGACCATCAAAGACACATGTCCGATTGGTATAGTAACCCACCCCTAAATGGATTTGTCGGTTGCAAACGCCATGAGGGGCACTTGCATCTTCTCGAAGACAGCAGGTGACAGGATAGAGGCATGCGCCCCCGTCCACCAACTTGTTGGTAACCTTGATGTTGTCGATCGTCGGAGAGACCACCAACGGGAGTTGGCCCACGCCCATCGTGCTCTTGGGCTGGTCTTTGTGGCTGAACGTGATAAGTGTTTTTGATCACCAAAGAGGTGGGGATGCCTCGATACTCGAAAGCAATGCATTGACTTCTCGCTCCAACAGCTTGAGTTGTCGGCGTGGAGCGGATGTGGGTGCGCTCCCATGGATGCATGCTGCAACTCTGGACCCTAGGGGGGCCAAAATGCCGTCTTGATAGTCGTGGTCCTCGCCACCACTGCGTCTGTGGCAAAGATGGCGCTTGTTCGCACCGCGTCGGGTGTCGCACTCCATGTCACGGCAAGCTCGGCATCAGTTACGAGTGAGGGCTTCGCTGTCTTTGCAATCCGTGAGAGCATGCCAATCAGAGAGTTGCTCAGGGCACACCATACGCCAGTGTCCTCGAAGGCATCGGTCCTCTTCTTGCCGTCGAGGACGTCACAAAGATCTTCGGCACACGTCAGGACAGAATTGATAACCGTGAGACGAGGTCTACGACGGCACCTCCTAATCCCACCAAGCACAAGGCCTGATGGCTTCTGCGGTAGGGAGCCCTTACTAACATCTGAGCAAGACGATACATGTCTCGCTGACCTACGGGGGCCTCCTGGCCTGGCCCCTTACCATGGTGACAAAGTACTCCATGAGCGACGCCTTCAACATCAAGATCCCCTTCGACAAGTACTCCGTGAGCGACACCTTCAGCATCACCGACTTGGCCCCTTACCATGGTGACGAAGTTTTGGATCTGAGGACAGATCCTCCCCAAGGGGGAGCGGGGAGATGGTGCAGAGCACCCCATGGACATCACCATCGATCCTACGCCAACATCCCAAGCGCCAAGTGGGCCAACAACTAGAGCACACAAACGTGGCATTGAAATCGAGGTGAACTCGCTCCTCTTTGAACTTTGTACACATTCATATGAGACATGGCTACTACCTCAAACGTATACCCTAAGCAACTCAGGCACCAAGGGATTGACCATGAAGAAGCGAGGACACAAGGCTAAGTCATAGCAGAAGAGAAGGAAGGTGGAAAAAGTCGCAGGTACTACACAACAACCAGACGTCTGGCCAGCTACCCGGGCGTCTGGGTTAAGCCTGGACGAAAAGGCTCTCTGGCCCATATGCAACATCAAAAGGTTTTTCGCAAAGCCGGACGTCCTGCCAGCTACCTAGACGCACGACCCCTAGAGCGTGCACCACGGGAGCCAACCCAGTCCAAGCACCGGCTATAGCCGCCAAACGTCCAGCTTGCCACCCAAATGGTCAGGCCTCTTACCGGACATCTGACCTACCTACTTTCCAGTTTGGACGAGAGCCATGTATCCCATCTCCTACCTCCCCCATCTTGGCCCTAGACTATATTAACCAAGCCCCTCGCTTTCTAGGGTTAGCAAAGCATATTAGACCTTCTTGAGAGAACTTTGCTCATCTACGGATCTACCCCTTCTCCATTGGAGACTAAGGCCTCCATTACAAGAAGAATCCCAAGGGCTTTCCAAGACCTCCATATCCTTAGGATTGGGGAAGATCTATCTCTCAAGACCTCACTTCCCCTTAGGGATTTGGGAAGAACTTTACCTAGCTACTTGTTTCCTTTTGTTAACTGCGGATCTAGTACAGCCTCTTTGCTTGGATGCTTGGAGAGCACATGTGTGATGTGGACCTTGTTCTTCTAGTGAATTTCCCTTGTGTTTGTTGAGTTCTTGTGTGTTCTTCCTCTTGATCCCTCCAAATTGTGAAGAATTGGCACAATTGGGGCTTTGCCCTACATCATTTTGGGCTACTGAAGCCAGGTTGAATCTCCATATAAACCTCTTCTTGAAGATCTCCATGCAAGAATCCATTCTTGACATCCAACTGATGCAGTAGCCAACCAAAGTTAGCATCAGAAGAAATAAGATTTCTTATTGTACTCACATTTGCAACTGGTGCAAAGGTCTGGTCATAGTCAATCCCGTAGGTTTAACTGTAACCCCTTGCCGCTAGTCTCGCCTTGTACCGTTCTACTTTCCCTTCCAAGGTTCTACTTTCTCTTCTAGGGTTTGCTTGACGCTATACACCCATTTGCAAGTAACTGGACTTTTTCCTTCTGGAATAGGAACAAGATCCCATTTCTTCTCCTTTGCACGTGTCTACTTGGATCTCTCGAAGATGGTATATGTAACACCCTGAGTTTTGCCTCCTCATAACTTAGAGCTAATAGTGTTGTTAGGACCCTTAGTGGTGTTTGAATTTAAATTTTTGCTTCTTAATTTGGATCTTTTGAATTTCTTCTGTTTGAAATTGACTTGGATCTTCTGCTTGCATAAGGTGCTCTATCTCTTAGGAAAAATCCTATAGCTATTCTACTCCAGTACTTCATCTCGAACTTCTACCACTGATCATGCGATGGGAATAGCTCATAAAATATTTTCTTACAAAAAGTATTTTTTCAAATTTAGGATTTCAAAAAAAACTGAGTTAAGGCTTGAACTACAAGTACTTAATTTAGGTGGAATAAAAACTTTGCAAAGCTATATTTGGATCATTTTAGATTAGGACTTCCCAAAACCACCAAAATATTATTTTCAAAAGTAAACTACTCCCTCTGATCCATAGTACTTGTCGTTCAAATGGATGTATCTAGCACTGAAATACGTCTAGATGAGCGACAAGTAATATGGATCAGAGGGAGTAGTACTTTTTTATCAGCTTTTTCTCAAGGCCAAAAATGGTGCTTAATACGTTAAAAATATTTTCCTGTTTCAAAAATATATGAGAAAATTTAGAGAGGCTCAGGAGACTTTCCACATATATGAGTTTCAACCCATGGTCATGACTAAAATTTTGACTAGATCTACAATTTCAGCTCTGCCAATTTCTAGGGTTTGAAACTTCTACACAGAGAATTATCTCCAAAAATTCTCAAATAATTCATGCCATAAATGTTTGTCAAATATCCATCCTACCAAATTTCAGCAACCAGATCATCCATTAGCTTAGTGAAATATCTGTTTTTCCATTTCATGCAGAAACTTTTGAAAATTTTGTGAAACAAAGTTACTTTGTTTTGCCTCAAATTTTTACCAGAGGTTTCTTATCCATTCATCCTCATCCAGTGCAAGTGCCAGCACTCAGCTCAGCTCAGAAATGTCCAAACACCCCTGCCTAACCTTCTGGACAGTGTGTAAAACTGTAAATGCAGTCTTTGTCTCACCCTAGACCAAAGCCTTGCCACCTAGCCACCCCCAGGTCGACCCACATCAATTCCAGCACCGTGGCAACACCCTAGACATCTTAATTCTCTCACTGGCACTCTGGACAAACCAAGTCAGACCCAACAGTGCACTAATTGGCACTGCTCAGCCCCCTGCATTGCTCCAGTGCACCCCTGGCAGAAGGATCATGTCACAGCCCTCCTTGTGAACTCCCGCGGGCGTTGGGCAAAGCCCCAGCTCTCCCACACCTCTTCTGTGCTCTATGGACACTCGTGTCCGAAGCTGAGAGCACACGCCGCGTGTGCCCCCAGCTGTCGATCCCTCCCTCTTCCAAAGCCATGCATCGTTCTCCTGGCACTCCCCCAAGACCCCCAGACAAGCTTACTCCCCCCCTCTCTTCCAAAGCCATGCATCGTTCTCCTGGCACTCCCCCAAGACCCCCAGACAAGCTTACTCCCCCCCTCTCTTCCAAAGCCATGCATCGTTCTCCTGGCACTCCCCCAAGACCCCCAGACAAGCTTACTCTCCCCCTCTCTTCCAAAGCCATGCATCGTTCTCCTGGCACTCCCCCAAGACCCCCAGACAAGCTTACTCTCCCCCTCTCGCTCTCATTCTCTCCCAAACACCTTGGTCGGAGCTTGAGCACGCTCTAGATTGAAGTTTTGACCCTCGAGGTCGAAACTTGCTCTCGGGCGAGCGCCGGGCCCAACTATCTTTTCCAATCAGCTCAAAATCACCCAATCGAACCTTAGAACCAAAAGCCCTTTCGATTGACGTCGAAAACCTCGAATTCGAGCAGCTCTTCGCGGCCTCGGGTCGCCGCGAAATCAGGCAATACAGACCACCATTCGACCTCCTTCCTCTTCCTATAGCTTCATCTCATCGCTAGGAATCTCATGCAACTTTTATTTTCTAGCACCGCAGCCGGAATCGAGCCATTCATCGACGAGCTCGAGCACCACCTCTTGGGAGCGTTACCGCCATCAAGTTCTTCGTTGCCAGCCGGCGTCTCGACCTCCATTCGATGCGATGTGCTCCCTTGAGCTCGCACATATCGCCGGCGCTTCCAACGGTGGCCGGTAGCACCTGCCATCGGCCGCCGACCGAGGCCCCTGTCTCCTCCGTTCTGGCGGGAGGAGGAAGACGAACCTACCCAGGGGCCCCGCCATTCAGCCGGCTAGTAATTGATGGGTGGGCCACACCATTAAGTGGAAACGGTTTTGACTGGATCCGCCTCCCCGCGACGGAAGCGTACTCCAAAGAATGCGCCTTCGACGTCACGGTCTTTTCTCACGTGGCCGAGCGGCTGGGCCGGACCCAGTTCACTGCGCCGCTAAGTCGCGCCCAGTGCGCACTTCTGCCGCTCCAGATCGGGCCAGTTTTGGCCCAGTCAGGTATGCCCTTTTTCTTTTTCTTTATTCCAGAGACCTTGTTCAAATCCTAGGAAATTCAAATGGAATCCAAATTTGATGCTTCAAATTCCTAGATGCTCCTAAATTCATGCTCTATCGAATGGAGTAACATGCACATTTTTCCAGTGGGTTTTTCTATACTGTTATATAGCAAACCTAATTTTCTTTCATATAAAGTCAACCTTTGAAAGTTCCTAGAATATGTTAAGCTTCATGCACTAGCCAACGCAACCAAAAGTCCCAACCGATGGAAAGGGCTGGTGCAACCCACATATACTGTAACAGGATAATCATTTGTACACCAAATTTGGTGATTCAAATTCCTAGCTACTTCTAAGTTCATAACCTATTTGGTGAACATTTTTGCCATGCACTATTTCTACACCGAGAATTATTAGGCCATTTCTACATATATAGTCACATTTGCAAATCCTAGGAAAATCATTTGAACTCCAGATCCAGTGAAACCAACTCCTAAATGTGTCTAAAATCTCAACCTATCTAATGAGTGCCTCCACTCATTTTTACAAAAGGTGTTTCCATATAGCTCTTTAGCAAATCTTTCTTCCTTTGATCCAACTTTAGTGAGTTGCCCAAAAATCCCTATAGCTCTAAAATCGGTAGGTTCACCTTGGTTATTTTTCATATAACCAAAGAAGTCCTAGAAAAGTAGAAGCAATATTTTTAGAGCACTTTTACGTTTCTGCCCTATGTCGTGTTGCTTAATGTATTAAGTTTTGGCATTAGATAACAATGTAGACGAAGGATTCGGACAAGGACCAGAAGCTTTTGAAGACTTTTCTGAGCCAGGCAAGCAACCTTTTGACCATGTTGATCACCCATATATTTTTCTCATTGAGTAGAATTATTTTCATGCATTGGAAACTATGACTAAATGCATTGCTAGTTTAGTTGATCCTACTTGCATGTTATATGTGTTACCCTAGCTGCCGATAATACTTGTCCTTGTCAACCCGGGAAACACTTGGTGGGCATAGCTATGCTATGGTAGTTGCTTAGCCATGCAAAATGGGTAGCAAGATGTAGGTTGGACACAAAACAAACTTATTCAAAAGTTTTATGAAAACCCCGTCGGATGACATTGGTGCCCGAGGGAGGAAGTAAATGAAGGTTTTCATAAAGGATTAGACTTAAGCATGTGACCGTCAGCCCAACATTTAGCGCAACCACGATACCCTGGTATGGGACAGACGTTACCTTGTTCGATACTAGTAGAGTGCCCACATTACTAGTGACGGGAGTGGACGTACTCACTCTCGATATGGAGTCGCTCTCGACATACTAAGGCGGCTTATCATGGTTTTTACTCGCATCGGGCACACCGTTGGTACCCTCATGTGTGTGTGATATGTTGACAATTGAGGTAGCACCTCAGAAGCCAAGGCTATGATATGATGAGAAGTGTTGGACAAGGGGTAGGTACCAATCGAGTGGACTCTCTATTAGTGTCATCTGGGAAAAGGTAATGATCGGGTGCTTATCTCAGGTACAAAGTGAGTTTGTACAATGAGATGTCGTGGTAGACACGGAAGTTCCCTGATTCTTGTAGGTAAAGTGTGCAACCTCTGTAGAGTGCAAAACTATTCAAATAGTCGTTGTCCTCGGTTAAGGACAGTTGGAATGACCATGCTTAGACTATGTCCATAAAAGTTGGTGATGATGATGAGAATGGTGATGATATGAGAAAGATGATGATGGAAATGACGGTACGCGGTACCAAGAATTATGAGATGAGATGACCAAGTTGATGTTCAACATAAGCTATTATATCACCGTGGTTCTTCGGACCACGAGGCCTCGTTGTTTTCAAAACATAGGTCATGAGCATTTGAAAGTTAGCTTTCCACAAATTGCTAAACATAGTGTAGAGCTTTCATTGTACTAAACCTTGCATGAATATTCTGCTATTACATATTTTGGGTTGCTTGCAAGTACATTCAAATGTACTCACCTGGCTTGTCCCTGGCTATTAACTTAGCCAGGAATGGAAGACACTAGCTTTGAAGATGAGTTCTTCGACGACGCCCCTACGAACTAGGCCGCTTCCCCAGTCAGCTTGCATGTAGGTTATGGCTTACTACGTGAGTTCAAGCTACCGTCGATGTTTCTGCTGCAGTATTTCTTCTGGAGTTGCCTTTATGGCTTATCTATGTAAGACTAGACCATGATGGTCATCTCTATGTAAGACTTATTCGTGTTGTAATGGATGTATGCTTGTGATATCGGTTCATTGTACTTAGTGGCACACCGATCATGGGACCACTATTAGATGAGGTGGGTTCGATCTTATAGGCCAGTGCCCTCACAGTATACTACTTGACTCTCCTATGTTGTGGGCCTATAGGTTTGAGCCCAATGACGAGCATGCAATGGAGGAGGTCAAGCACAAGAGAGCGCCTACACCATCAACGAGGGAAGCATGGAAGCGAAGAAGGAACCACGAATACGGCGGCCCGGAGCGCGAAGACGGTGCCCGGAGGCCAGTGAGGCCCGACAGTCCAACCGTATGTTTGACATGTCAGATAGCCCGACTTGGCGTTGCTCTCTAGACCATGTCAGACTTTGGGTCGGACATGGGGTTAGAACCTCCAACATGTCAGGCTATCAGGCTTAAGTTGGACTATCCGACTTTGCCTGCATGCACTAAGATGGGCCCAACCCGTGTATCTTCCTTTCCTACTTACCCTTCGTGAGTGGACCTATATATACCTCTGCCCCGCCTCAGATCTAGGGTTAGCTAAGAAATGACTAGACATTAGAGCTTAGCTCATGTACCTCCCTTGTGGGATTACTCTTACATGGAGATTTGCTCCCTTAGTGGAGATCAAGGCCTCTTGAGGGGAAGACTCCATAGGAGTAACAAGACCTCCACTTGTGGGAAGATTCCTCCATGGAATTCAAGACCTCCATGTCTTAGGACTTGGGGAAGAACCCTAGCATGTTACGTCTCTCTCTTGTGGATGATTTGGATCAACTATTTATCCACCTTTTGTTGCAACTTATGTGTCGATTTGTGCTAGTTTTCCTTGTGATTTCCCCCGTGTTCTTCCTCAAATCCACCTCCAATTCGTGAAGATTGGGCCATCCTAATGGCTTGCCCCATATCACATGTGATCTAATTAAAATGAAAAATATTTACAGCTAAACTGTTTAATTCATATGACACCATACATTACTCACTTGCGAAACAAATATTAAGCCCCGACTTCAAACAAATGGAAATAAATCAAATGGCGCAGGCGCCATGTTGGAGAACCACAAATAAATGCTTGGCATATTACCTGCAAATGAACCACACAAGACTGTACTGCAACAAATGCCTGCTTGAAGATCTCAAACGGAAACGCCTCAGTAGGTACATCAAAAGGGTATTGCTGCATAAAATTCACATGAGAATAAAGAACCGACGCAACAAACTCTCGTGGAAAAAAGATAAGGAGGATCAAGAAAATACCTTAAACAATGAACCTGCCATGAACCACAATGTGTCAAGCTCATTATACTCTCTTCTTATTCCCTCATCTCTAACAACAACTTCATCCTGAATCATGAGAAAATCAAAGCTGGGATGTTTATGGTCTTCTCAAATATTAATTAATCTCGAATTAAAGAAATTAGATGATAAGTCAACATTAGTAGATACAAACACTAACCCTCATGGGGCTGCCATTCAGGTAATCCAGTTCACTTTCAATCCATAAAAGAGGTGATTCAACAGCTAGTTGCCCCCTGCCTCGCTGACGATCAAGTTCTTTAATATACGGGTACCAAAGTGAATCTCTTCCTTGCTTCTTCTCATACATCAGATACAATGCCAAGCATGCCAGCTCAGACAATTTGTTTGTTGTTAACAATTCAGCTGCATGGTAGAAAAAAAACATAGCATTACATCATTTACATGTTCTTCTCTTGGTGTCTACATGAGAGCATTATGCCATTGGGATCTGTAGTTGTTTCACTTTAGGAAAACCAATGCTATTAGGAGAAACATGACAGACATAAGCACCAAAAATTATTACTAATTCAGATAATGAGAAGACTGTGCATATCACATATGCAAAATATGTAACTTGAATATAAGAAATATTATATCAGTTTCCAAGTGTTTCATGGTTAAACTACTTCCAACCAAACTGTACTTATACTGTTCTTTCTCTTATACTAGTATCATGTAATTAATGTTTAAAAGCTAAAAACTCGTTGTTACAATCATAGAACAAAATAAACATCAAAAGGAATGCTACAGATAAATATGCGAATCAATTGAAGCTATTGAAGAATAGATAGGGATTATGTCCAAATTCCTAACTGATAATACTCTTTTAGCTTTATAATCAACACCCATGTTAAGGTTGGAAACTGGAACACAAAATTTGTTCCCAAGTTCCAGCAAGGGATATATTTGCACAAATCCTACACCACAAATAGGATGTTGCATTTTCTCCACTTGTGTGTGGGAAGACAAAAAATCAATTAGGACCACCTAACTCAGAAGAGACAATTGTTACTCTTTTTGACATAGAGATGAGCTTGACCGAAAAATGTGTAAGCATGACACTGTTGAGAAAGGTAATGTTAAATATCTGAATAAAGCAGATTCACAAACTGTAGCTGCAATTGAATCATGCTTCATAAAAGCATACGTCAGTGAACTCCAGATATACTACAGCACAGTTACTAACTTACAAAGAAAATTCCTCAGACCACATACGTATTGCTGGTAACAAGACTACCAAGAAACTACGTGGTATTGCAACACATAGAAGTGGAAAGAACATCTTACATAAGAAATGACCTGCACAATATTTCTACAAATTATTTTCATATGTAACCTACTCAGGGCAGGAACGATTTCGGCATAATACCATTACAAATGTCAAATTCATTTATTATTAGATTACCAAATGACAGAACTCAGCCGGTCTAGAGCCAGAGGCCAACTCACCGACCGACTCGTCGCCGAGAACCCGCTCCAGTGTGACAACGAGCGACATGGGCACCTCGAACGCCACATCCCCCGCCTGCGCAAGCAAGCAGAAAGCCGCATCAGGATCGCATGTTCACCGCCGAGTCAACAACTAACCCTGCTTGCTCAGTACCTCGAGGTCCTGCCCAGCAGAGACGAAGTGTAATGGCCGGTCTTTGCCCCCGCGAGAGCACGGGACGGGGCGCTCCAGGATGGCCACCTTGCCCGGCGGCAGCCCATTCGTGAGTAGCCAGTCAGAGAACCCGCCAGCGGAGGATGCCGACGAGCACGCGGCGGGGGCGGGCGGCCCCTGGGCCCCGGAGGAGGAAAGGAGGGTGTCGGCGTGGCAGGCGGCGAGGCGGAGGCGGGAGCACGAGCGCGAGCGGGGTCGGGGGAGGCGGCGCAGGAAACAGGGGAGAAGGAGGCGATGGTGGGTGCCGGACAAGGCGGAGGAGGCCATGGGTGGCGCTCGAGATTCGGGCGACCGGTTGGTGTGGATGAGGGAAAGGCGCGACTGGGCCAGGTGGAGCCATATTCATCACGGACAAGAGACATCGGATCCTAATTAGATTAGCCACGAAAGTGTTATTCTAAGCTCGAGCTCAGATGAGCTCGTTATCTCCATCGTGAGCTAGCCTAAGATTCGCACCGTGCCAGGTGTTCATGTGTGTATTCGGAGTTGTATATTCCCATATCTCGCTAACAATGGCCCATCCAAGCCCGTATTGTGACGGCAACGGCCGCCCGCTTGGCGGCTCAGACGGGGATAGTCGTCCTGTGCTACGGCTCAGACGTTGGATGTTGGTGGGCCTCCGGCCGCTTCATTATTTGTGCACGGCAGCCAATCCATGGGCTTTTCTTTGAACGATTCTTTTCCCAAAGCGTTCCTCTCTTTTTCTTCAACCTCGCCACCAAGAACCAGATTGGGAACCATGACTAGTTCATCTTCTTCGTCTCAAGTCGACGATGCACTCCCGCTGATTCCTTGCCCATCATGTGGCGACAAGGTGGTCACCTTCATTTCACGTGCTGGGAAACGCTTCTACAAGTGCGTCAGAAAAGTTATAAGTTTTCCATTGCAAGCAAAACTCCATTTTAGCCATCCAGATCCCCTTTTCTGAACATGAACATGATTCATGTGGGTTGGGTTATGCATGTTTTTGTTGGGGAGCGCAGTATTTTAAAAAAATTCATACGATCACGCAAGATCTATCTAGGAGATGCATAGCAACAAGAGAGGAGAGTATGTCTACGTACCCTCATAGACCGAAAGCGAAAGCGTTGAATAACGCGGTTGATGTAGTCGAACGTCTTCGCGATCCAACCGATCAAGTACCGAACGCACGGCACCTCCGCGATCTGCACACGTTCAACTCGGTGACGTCTCTCGTACTCTTGATCCAGCTGAGGCCAAGGGGGAGTTTCGTCAGCGCGACGGCGTGATGACGGTGATGATGAAGTTACCGACACAGAGCTTCGCCTAAGCACTATAACGATATGACCGAGGTGGAATTCTGTGGAGGGGGCACCGCACACGGTTAAACAATCAACTTATGTGTTTATGGGGTGCCCCCTCCCCCGTATATAAAGGAGTGGAGGAGGAAAGGGCCGGCCCTCATAGGACGCGCCCAAGGGGGGATAGGTTTCCCCCTTTCCTAGTAGGAGTAGGAAAAGAAGAGGGAGAGAGAGGGAAGGAAAAGGGGGCCAGCCCCCCACCCAATTCGGATTGGGCTTGGGGGGCGCCCTCCACCTGGCTGCCTCCTCCTCTCTCCCACTAATGCTCAATAAGGCCCATTGACTCCCCGAGGGGTTCCGGTAACCCCCGGTACTCTGGTAAATGCCCGAACTCATTCAGAACCATTCCGATGTCCAAACATAGCTTCCAATATATCGATCTTTATGTCTCGACCATTTCGAGACTCCTCGTCATGTCCGTGATCACATCCAGGACTCCGAACTACCTTCGGTACATCAAAACACATAAACTCATAATACCGATTGTCATCAAACATTAAGCGTGCGGACCCTACGGGTTCGAGAACTATGTAGACATGATTGAGACTCATCTTCGGTCAATAACCAATAGCGGAACCTGGATGCTCATATTGGTTCCTACATATTCTACGAAGATCTTTATCGGTGAAACCGCATAACAACATACGTTGTTCCCTTTGTCATCGGTATGTTACTTGCCCGAGATTCGATCGTCGGTATCCTCATACCTAGTTCAATCTCGTTATCGGCAAGTCTCTTTACTCGTTCCATAATGCATCATCCCATAACTAACTCTTTAGTCACATTGCTTGCTAGGCTTATAGTGATGAGCATTACCGAGAGGGCCCATAGATACCTCTCCGATAATCTGAGTGACAAATCCTAATCTCGATCTATGCCAACTCAACAAACATCATCGGAGACACCTGTAGAGCATCTTTATAATCACCCAGTTACGTTGTGATGTTTGATAGCACACTAAGTGTTCCTCCGGTATTCGGGAGTTGCATAATCTCATAGTCATAGGAACATGTATAAGTCATGAAGAAAGTAATAGCAACAAACTAAACGATCATAGTGCTAAGTGTAAGTGCATCTAGTGCCACCCCTAGTTGGTTTTGGAGTATTGACGACAAACCTAGTTGAGGGACTAATGTGTTTGTGAGGATTGCAGGATAACACAGGTAGAAGTCCCTCATTGATTCGGTTTCCCTACCAGAGATGACCCCTAAAAATGTATGAAGACATTGATGTCAAAGGTGGTATATGAAGATATCACATTGAAGACTATGACAAGAGAAGACATCGCATGAAGTCTATGGAGCTCGAAGACTTAGATCTTTCATAGTTCTTTTTCTTCTTTGTTGAGTCATAGGAACCACCGTACTGTTAAGTGGGGTCCAAGAGAACCAGTCAGAATGACTCAAGTGATGCTTAACCAAAACCTATGTCTTCGAGTGAAGACTATGAGAGCGAATCTTGTCCAAAGTCGGACAAGTCAGCTTTGCTTGTAGCCCAAGTAAAGTTGCCGTGTGAGTTTGAAATCTAACCGTTGGAACACGTGTCAGTTCCTTAGTGACCCAAAGTCATTTCGGACAAATCAGGTCGGGTTGCCTAGTGGCTATAAATAGCCCACCCCTACAACCATAAACGGTTGGCTGCTCAGAGTTAGAGTACGACTTTTGTCGTTTGAGAGCAACCCACCTCAAAGTCTTTGAGAGAGAATTCCTTGCGAGGATAAAGCCCTAACCACCCAGAGCCAAAGAGAATTAGGCATCACTTAAGTCTTCTTGTCTGTGTGATCTGAAGACTTATTACACTTGAGGACTGTGAATCCTCCAGCCGGTTAGGCGTCGCGTTCTGAGCGTCCAAGAGACATTGTGGATCATCGGTGAACGAAGTCTGTGAAGGTTTGGGAGTCTACCTTGAAGACTTACCAGAGTGATTGGGCGAGGTCCGTGTGACCTTAGCTCAAGGGGAATACGGTGAGGACTGGGTGTCCTGAGTTGCGTGTTCAAGACTGGGTGTCCGGGACTGTGTGTCCTCAGGTTTAAATACCTAGCCGCCCTAACCAGACGTACAGTTGTCACAACAACTGGAACTGGTCCAACAAATCATTGTCTTCAACGAGTCACTGGTTTCATCCTTCCCTTCCCTTTACTTACTGTTGTTCCTTGTGAAGTCATTGTATGATTGCACTATCTTTTGTCTTCACTGAGTGACTGCGTGTTCTGTTTGGCTTCCTAATATCTTCCTACCTGATCCTTACTACCTAGCTGCTATTAGTCATTGTGCTTTCACTTCATTGAATACATGACTGTGGTTTACCTAGTGTAGTCTACCTTCCGCTACATGGTTATAGGTTTATTTCTATCGTTTGTCTTCAAAACTTCCACGTTTTGAAGACTTTCATAAAAATCGCCTATTCACCCCCCTCTAGTCGATATAACGCACTTTCAATTGGTATCAGAGCAAGGTACTCCCTTGTTCTGTGTGATTCGGTTTAACCACCTAGAGTTTTAGCTATGTCGACTGTAGGGATAATTAAAGTCTCCGCTGCGTGCCCCATCTTTGATGGAACTGAATATCCCTACTGGAAGAATAAGATGCGCATGCATCTTGAAGCCATTGACGTCGACCTATGGTATGTCGTCAAGAACGGCGTTCCCAAGGCTGGAGAAGGTGTCACTGGCGCTGACGTCAAGAAGTTCGTTGAACTGGACTCTACTGCCAAGAATATCATCTGTGGTCATCTGACCAAAGGACAGTATGGCCGCGTGAGTGCTTTGGAAACATCTAAGCTAGTCTGGGACTGGCTCTCCAAGGTCAACGAAGGCGTCTCAACCCAGAGAGATCAGAGAATCAGTGTCCTTCGCAACCTTTTCAACCGCTTCAAGAGAAATGACAATGAGAATGTCCAGCTCACGTTTGATCGACTCACTGACATCACAAATGAGCTTCAAGCCCTCGGTGCTACTAAGATCACCAAGCATGAAGTCGTCAAGACACTCCTGAGATCACTTGACAGTTCGTTTGACACCCTAGCCCTGATGATTCAAGAACGTCCTGATTTCAAGACACTCGATCCATCTGACATACTTGAGAGGCTCAACGCACATGAGTTTCAGCTTTCTGAGAAAAGAGATATTTACGGTCCCAACTATGGGCGAACTCGTGCCTTGAAGGCAAAAGCTGTCTCCTCATCTGAAGAAGAATCTGACAGCAGTTCTGATGACCCTGAAGACATTGGAAAGGAACTTGCTATGCTTGTGAAAAAGTTCCAAAAATTCACCAGGAAGAAAGGCTTCAGAAAGTCTTCACGATGAATCTCAAGGAATGATGAAGCTTCTGCTCATGACTACAAGAAGAAAACATGCCACAAGTGCAAGAAAACTGGCCACTTCATCTCTGAGTGTCCGCAGTGGGACAATGAGAACAAAAAGAAGAAGAAGAGCAAGGAATATGACTCTGACGACAAGAAGAAGAAGAAATACTCAAAGTCTTCTTCCAAGTCTTCCTCAAAGTCTTCATCACACAAGAAGAGCTCATCTGGCAAGGCACGTGCGTTTGTTGGCAAGGAAATGGATTCAGAAGAGGAGTCTGCTTCTGAGGAGGCGGAGGTGGAGTCTGAGGAGGAGTCCGATTCTGGCGTTGCAAGTCTGGCTACAGCATACGTTGCCAAGTCCATCTTCAACACTGAAGACAATGACTTCATCACCGACACCGATGCAAATGACAAGGACTACTCCGCTCCTACCTACTGCTTCATGGCACGCGGTGCCAAGGTAAACACATGCACTACTCACTATCAAACATCTAGTGAAGATGACTCTGATTGTGGTTCAAGACCCAACTACAAAACACTTGCTAAAATTGCAACTGAACAACAGAAAGCTATGGAACATATTCAAAAACTGTTAGACAAAAGCGATGATCTGTTAGGCGCTGAAATGACTCGATCTGAGTCCTTAATTGAAGACATAAAAAATCTTCACGTTAAGTATGAGGAACTTGAAAATCGTCATGAAACGCTCTCAACAACTCATGAAAAGCTTTCCTATGATTATCTTCAAAGGAAGCAAGATCTTGAGAAATTGAGAGCGGCTCATGAAGATCTTCAAAAGGAAAATGAGTCACTTCGCGCCGAATAGATCAGTTCCGCTCAGGAAGGATTTGAACCACCATGTCTTAAATGCATTGAGCGTGATAATGTTACTTCTGTTACTGAATGTTCTACTACTGCTACTATTGCAATATCTTCAACGGTTGATGTGGTAACTAACCCCTCTGCTGAGGATACCACTGCTATTGCTGATGAGAATGCTAGGTTGAAGACACTGCTTGAAACAGGGATGTACAAAAGTCTTAAAGGGCATCAGACACTATGTGATGTCCTCAAAAGGCAGATTCTGAACCGAAACCCGAGGAAAGAGGGTGTTGGGTTCGTAAGGAAAATGAATGCTGATGGCTCTTACTGGAAACCTGAGCAGTACCCCAAAACCACATGGGTTGCTGCAAAGGAACCTTCAGCAGATCCATCCAATCTATCTGGCTTCACTTGCGCTAACCCCATTGTCATTGATGAATCCTTTGATGCAAACTATAAACTGTTTAAGAATCAGAATGGTGAAGTGTTTGCCAGGTATATTGGTACTAACTGCAGGAATGGGCCGCCTATGAAGAAGATCTGGGTGCTGAAAAAGTGTTTGGAAAATCTTCCTGTGAATGTCATCATGACACCACAGGTGAAGAAGACAAACCCCAGACCACAGGCTTCATATAGTCCAAAGGCTTCATACAGACAGAGGACACACATGAGTCGCACTAACGCAAATGTTTTGCAGGGAAACTATACTCAGGCCTATGAATATGAGCGCGGTTCATCGAACCGCCATGTTCATAAGACCAAGAACTATTCTGCTTATTCTTATGAGTACTATTGTCCGCCTGCAAGACTTTTTGCTAGGGCTCCAAAGCCAAAGTTCTCAGACGCTGCACTTAGACTTATTGCTTCTAAGCCACCCTTGAAGATGTGGGTGGCTAAGAAAGCTTAACTCTCTTTTGCAGGGAAAGATCTCCAGCAGAAAACCAAAATCGTCTGACGCTATTGCTGGGGACCTTAAACATCTTGTAGGGCGCAAGATCAAATGCCCGAATGGTCTTACTATGTACTTCGTTCCTGAATCGCTTGCTACTCTCCCTATCAGTCCTAATCTGGATCTAAGCTTTCATAACCCACTGGTTCGTCAAATGTTTTTGCTTCACAATTCTCTTCATGAAGCCTATCCCCCTAACTGCACTGTAGGGTACGACACCAGCATCTTCAGAATGGATTATTGATAGTGGGTGTACCAATCACATGACTGGCAAAAGAAGCCTTCTTATGGACTCAACCTTACGTCCATCCGACAAGAGTCACATCACATTTGCTGACACTGGTAAAAGTAAGGTATTGGGTCTAGGTAGAGTTGCAATCTCAAAGGATCAACACATGGATAAAGTCATGCTTGTTGAATCCCTTGGCTTCAACTTAATGTCTGTCTCAATGCTTTGCGATTTGAACATGATCGTAATATTTGGAAAATATCGTTGCCTTGTTCTAATGGAATCTAACAAGTCTCTAGTGTTTGAAGGGTATCGGAAAGATGATTTGTACGTGGTAGATTTCTCAGCAGGACCACAGCTTGCCGTATGTCTTCTAGCAAAAGCTTCAGAATGCTGGCTCTGGCATCGGAGGCTAGGGCATGCTGGCATGAGGAACCTCCACACCCTTGCAAAGAAGAAGCATGTCATAGTCATTGAGGGCATCAAGTTCAAGAAAGATCACTTATGCGGTGCCTGTGAAGCAGAAAAGATGACGAGGGCCAAACATCCCTCGAAGACAACCATGACAACTACTCGACCCTTCGAACTGCTCCACATGGATCTTTTCGGTCCCACTCATTACTCAACTCTTACTACTACTGCTTGTCTCTATGGCTTTGTCATTGTTGATGATTATTCTAGATATACTTGGGTGCACATAATCCTCTACAAGACTGAAGTGCAGGATGTCTTCAGACGCTTCGCCAATCGAGCAATGAACAACTATGGCGCCAAGATAAAGCACATCAGAAGTGACAATGGCACTAAATTCAAGAACACTGGCCTTGATACATATCTTGATACTTTGGGCATCACACATGAATTCTCAGCCCCGTACACGCCACAGCAGAATGGCATCGTCGAACGCAAGAACAGAACACTCATTGAGATGGCTCGAACGATGCTTGATGAATACAAGACTCCAAGAAAATTCTGGCCTGAAGCCATTGATACTGCATGCCATACAATCAATCGTGTTTATCTTCACAAGCTTCTGAACAAGACATCTTATGAGCTCCTTACTGGCAAGAAGCCAAATGTCAGTTACTTCAGAGTATTTGGCGCCAGGTGCTGGATCAAGGATCCACATCACACTTCAAAATTTGCACCAAAAGCACATGAGGGTTTTATGCTTGGATATGGAAAGGATTCGCACTCCTACAGAGTCTTCAATCTCTTTCATTATAAAGTGGTTGAAACAGTGGATGTGCGGTTCGATGAGACTAAGGGTTCACAAAGAGAGCACCTACCAAATGTGCTAGATGAAGTTCCATCCAGTGAATCAATCAAACTAATGGGAACTGGAGAAATCATACCCTCTGAAGCTCAACCTGAAGAGGAACTTATCATCTCTGCACCTGATCAACCTGAAGACAATGCTCAGCCTGAAGACAATCCCACTAACAATGACAATGATCAGCAAGAGCAAAATCTTCGCCCTGTACATCCTCGTGTTGCCAATGAAGTGCAGATTGAGAGAATAATTGATAGCATCAATGCACCCGGTCCGCTCACTCATTCAAGGGCAACTCAGCTAGCAAATTTCTGTGGGCACTTCGCATTCGTCTCAATAACAGAACCCAAGAAAGTTGAAGAAGCCTTCATGGAACCTGAATGGATTCAAGCTATGCAAGAAGAGCTTCAACAGTTTGAGTTGAATAATGTATGGGAACTGGTTAAGCGTCCTGACCCTCGGAAGCACAATATAATAGGCACCAAATGGATATACCGCAACAAACAAGATGAGCATGGTCAAGTTGTCAGAAACAAAGCTCGTCTTGTTGCTCAAGGATATACTCAAGTGGAAGGCATTGACTTCGATGAAACATTTGCTCCCGTGGCTCGACTTGAAGCCATACGCATACTGCTGGCCTATGCAAATCATCATAACATACTTCTATATCAAATGGATGTGAAGAGCGCCTTTCTCAATGGCAAGATTGAAGAAGAAGTGTATGTTGCACAACCGCCTGGCTTTGAAGATCCAAAACATCCTAACATGGTATACAAGCTCAACAAGGCACTGTATGGCCTCAAACAAGCCCCTCGGGCCTGGTATGACACACTCAAATACTTCCTGAAGAGCAAAGGCTTCATACCTGGTTCCCTCGACCCCACTCTCTTCACGAAGACATATGATGGTGAACTGTTTGTGTGCCAAATATATGTGGATGACATTATCTTCGGCTGCACCAATCAGAAGTACAGTGAAGAGTTTGGATATATGATGCAAGAGCAATATCAGATGTCCATGATGGGAGAGCTGAAGTTCTTCCTCGGTCTTCAAATACAACAGCAACACAACGGCATCTTCATATCTCAAGAGAAGTATCTCAAAGATTGCCTGAAGAAGTTCGGTTGCAAGACTGCAAAGGCTTCACGACGCCAATGCCAGCCAAGCATCATCTGGGTCCTGACGACAATGGTAAAGAGTTTGATCAAAAGGTATACCGCTCCATGATTGGTTCTTTGCTTTATCTATGTGCATCTAGGCCAGATATTATTCTTAGTGTTTGCATGTGTGCTCGATTTCAAGCGGCACCAAAGGAGTCGCATCACTTAGCTGTGAAGCGAATTCTTCGATATTTGGCTCATACCCCAACTTTAGGATTATGGTATCCAAAGGGCTCAGAGTTTGATCTGGTTGGATTCTCGGATGCTGATTATGCTGGTGACAAAGTGGATCGCAAGTCTACATCAGGCACATGTCATTTTCTGGGACGATCACTTGTATGTTGGTCTTCAAAGAAGTAGAACTATGTATCTCTCTCCACTGCTGAATCTGAATACATTGCTGCTGGATCTTGCTGCGCTCACAGCTTCTGTGGATGAAGCAAACACTCAAACTATGGCATTCATCTGAAGCAAGTGCCACTCTACTGCGACAACGAAAGCGCCATCAAGATTGCCAACAACCCAGTTCAGCACTCGAAGACAAAGCACATTGAAATTCGTCATCACTTTCTCAGAGATCATGTTGTGAAGGAAGATATTGATATCATACACGTCAACACTGAAGAGCAATTGGCAGATATCTTCACCAAGCCCTTGGATGAGAAGAGATTTTGCAAGTTACGGTGTGAGCTAAATATCTTGGAATCCTCAAATGTCCTTATGATCAGGCACACATCCTAACACCTATGCATATTGATGACTTAGATGTGCAACACACGAAGTAAAGTATATCTTCAGTCAATGAAGACATGCATTTAAGTGTGAATACATTAATGAGGAATTTGAATTCGGAGCGCCACGATAATTGTGCGCCGTGTCTGGGTCTAATACTTCCTATACGGTGGGTAACGCCACCACCAAATGTTCTGTTTGAAGTGTTTCACTCATGGCGTTACATTTGCTATGTCTTCACATTTGGTCTGGCTTCAGTCTCAACATGTCTTCATGATTATCTTCACTATGATGATTATATATATATACTAGTGTTCTGTCCTCTACAACATTCACTTATAGCTATGTCTTCTTGTTGAATCTTTTGAACTAAGTGAATGTGATCGGACCCTAACCTCTCTATGCTTTCTATCTCAAACTCTATCTCTCCAAATCATATGCATTCTATTGAAACTGTCGAATGTCTTCTCTGCGTCCTTGTCAACAGAAGATACAGAGACAAACATTAAGTCCGTTTTCAATGCTCATTCCTTCACCTGAAACCCGGAGAAGTGGGAACGACCACCCGACAATCCAGGCGTGCGTGGGACGTGGAACAACCCCCGATATGCTGCATGATGGCCATGTGTTCCTCAAATATGAATCACCAGGGGCACCTGTGTAATAACACTGAGCCGCCCCTGTCCCTATAAATACACGCCTCACCACAGTCATTATCTCTTCTTCCACTCTCGCACGAACCCTAGCGCCACCGCTAGCCCTCGACGACGCCGGCGACGAAGCGCTTCGCTGCCGCAACCTCTCCGACGCCGTCTTCACGCCGACCGCGGACATCGTCCTCTCCGCCGTCGCCGTAGGTGTCCTCTGTCGCCAAGTTAGGGCACGGAAGATCGAACTGCTCGGCCTCCTCTTCCACTCCGTCTAGCAGTTCTTCGTGTGGTAAATAAAACTTCCTTTTTACGACCCCTTTGATCCTATAGCTTTATCACTTTCTACCACAAGCAGTTTCTATTCACATAAGTTGGATCTCCTTCATACTGCATCTCATAACATGCCTAGTATATTCACTTATGCTTCACAAAGTAGTTAGATTCCTCACTTGTACTGATCCGTGGATTCGTACAAATCTGGAACCAACTCCTTATCTATGAGTGAATGTCTTCGCATGATGAGGTCAATGTCTTCTAAACTGATTTATCTTCAAAATCTTCTGAGAATGCATATGACCTCTTCCCCTTCCCTCGCACCTTAATGCTGTCACAGGTACATGTCCGTGGGAGAATCCCTTGGTTCTCATAGTCTGCATTCATTTGCAGAATTCTTACAGTATCACATAAATTCTCCCGAAGCCAGTTCCTGTCTGTCCAGCAAGCGAAAGCCTTTGAAGCCTTTGAACGTATTGAAGCCATTCAGTTTAAAGTTCATGGCTTCAGAGAAATCAGTAAGGAAGGGTGGCAGAAAGTGTCGTGGAGACACATCAAGAGATCTGCCCGATGACCTCTCAAAGCTGTACAAGACAGATCCTGAAGAGGATTACAATCAGCGCAAGACACGAATCCAATGGATTCGACGCTATTGGGCAGAACAGTGGTTCAAGTACAGATTTGTGACAAAGGAATATGCTGAAAAGAATGCCATCAAGCGACCATGGGGAGACATCCTCTACAAAAATCTTCAACCCAGGACCAGAGATGAAGCCATTGAACAAGGCTTCTATCCCTGCATGGTCCGTGGGCCACAGCCTGCGGATGCACACTCATCGTCACTACTATGGTGTCGTGACGACATTCTGTTCAAGCGCAACTTCCAGTTTGCCCAGAACTCAGCAAAGCAGAACAAGAAGTCATTGGGACTAGACTCCAACCCTGGTCCTTCTGCTCCAAGGGCTGACGGCACACGAGATGCAGAACCCAATGGCGTCAGTCCTTTCTACAACCTTGAAGGTCTCATCACCCATATCTTGGTTCAAGGGACAGCCGTGAATGAGCTTGCAGATGACGCTGAATCAGATGAAGCGCCTGCAGCGCCGAAGCCAAAGAAGCAGCCTAAAGCTTCAAAGCCTGCCTCTGCTCCAAAAATCTCACGGGCGAAGCCACTGGCAACTGCACCTCCTGAAGACAGTATGCAGTCTGAAGATTTGTCATGCATCTCCAAGCCCCAGAAGGTCAAGATGCCTCTGCCACACATCGTCCAAGAACTGACAGCTGCTGCTGTTCTGCGTAATGATGCCATTGATCTGTCCAGTGATGAAGATCTTGCAGATGACGCTCTTGAGCAACTGATCAAGAGCAAAGAAGAAGCAGAAATCTTCAATAATCTGCCTCTCTTTGACGTGGCAATCATCCACAACTTCATTGATGAGTGGTTTGACACGCCCAACATCAGCTTTGAAGATCTGCAACTACCCATTGGCCTCAGTGTCGCCTTCCATGGCGCCATTGCTTCAGAATTAGCTATCGCCTAGCGCATTGTTGAACTGAAGCAAAAGATTGACTTTGAGAAAGCTCAGTTCAAGAAGCATATGGCAAAGCTCAGCGTGTAAGAGGTGAAAAACTTCAAGATTATGCTGCATGAGCTCAAAGAAGCCTTTCTCAAGAAACGCGCAGAAGCTCAGGGTTCTCGTGAGCGCATGAAGAGCCTGGCTGACAAGTGTGTGCAAGGCTACAATGAGGCTGAGAAGCGCAAGGCCCTTGGGCGTCCGGGCATTGATCCCAGGATGGCTGCCAAGCAGAAGAAGAAGCCCACTGTGGCCAAACCTAACGCACCAAGGCAGGAAGCAGATCCCATTGTCTTCCCAACAAGCATGACTGGCTCGAAGCCAAAAGCCAGGTCTACTGCTTCAGAACTGAAGAAGACGAGGACTGCTGAGGCTGAAGCAAGGAAGAGGAAACATCCTGAAGCCTCTGCTACTGCCCCCTCCAAGAAGAAGCGAAAGACCAAGAAGGAACGGGCTACTCCCACAGAGCCCTTGATTGTTGAACCCATCTCCATGGTTCGTCCTGACGCTGAACCTCAAGAGCGCCAACTGACTGTCCATGAGCCTGCTTTCATAGGGGCTCATGAAGCTGAAGACTTTCCAGCAGCTGATCCCATCGCTGCTAAAGACATTGGTCACCATGACCATGTTGAAGATGATGCAGTTCTTCCTCAGCTCGAGCACCAACAGGTATCATCGCCTGTGCTAACGCACAGCGAACTCATCAGCATTGGTTGTCCTCTGACGCCAATTGCTCAGGATGCATCATGGGCTGATCACCCACAAGCACAAGAGGAAGAAGACTTTGAGGCCCAACCAACTCCAGCTCCACAGGCGTCGCTAGTGTTACGCAGGCTTCGCAAAGGACCAAGGCCTCCAGTCTCTGAGTCTGAAGCTAAAGCTACTGAAGACATTCCGGCTGCATCAGCCGATGAAGACGAAACCCCAAAAGCTGCTACTCCCCCGTCCCACCAAGAAGCTGTTCTCGAGGAGAACGTGACTGTGACCGACCCTCCAGCTCGTCAAGTGGAGGTTGAGAATCTTGAGGCTGCCACCACCAACACCAATGAAGCCACTAACGCTGTCATGACTGAAGCTAATGTGGAGCCTTCACCAACCCAAGCACCAGAAGTCAGCGAAGCCACCGATCCCACTGCTTCTGTTCCTGCGCCTGCTGCTGGTCCTCAGTTTGACTATCATGTTGAGCACAGGCCTCAGGTACAGAAGCCAATCCCAAGATTGCCCAGGTTTCCAGGTCCTGCATCAGCACCTGGATCCTTCAATGTCAATGGCTTCAAAGCAGACAACACTTTCTTCAATAGCTCCAGGAACCCCTACTCAAAGAAAAGAATATCATCTGATCGGTTCTGGAGCTATCCGCAGCGAAGCTATTACTCCTGCATTTTATACAATCAAGGTCGCATCTTCCCACATAAGCATCTTGACATTGAAGCAATAGCTGGTCTGCCCTGTCTGGAAGAAGCTCTGGATTGCTTCAAAGAGGTTGGATTGCTGCCGTTCGTCACCGACCAAGAGCATTGGAATGAAGAGTTGCTGCTCCAGTTCTATGCCACACTTCACATCCGTGGGTACAACAGAGATCCGAAGACTTGGGTCCTGGAGTGGATGACAAGAAATGTTCATCACGAAGCCAAAGCCTTTGATATCATTGAGCTCACTGGTCTGCCCACTCCTGGCGATCTCTACGAACATGGCTGTCAGCTTCACAGTGAAGCTGTGGAGAGCATCTTTCAGAAGCCTGAACCTAACATGAGTCAGATGCTCAGTATGATGAAGCCATTGCCCCAAGATGCTGCATATCCCAAGGAATTCTTTGTTGAAGACCTTGAGTATCTGCCCAGGACTATTTATCACATCATAAGGCGAACTCTCTGGCCCATCAAAGGACATTCTCCACATGCCAAGCTGGAAGGTGCAATGAAGACTTTGGTATTCTATATTCTTCATGGCAAATGCTTCAATGCACAGGACTTCTTCATCCGCCAACTTGCTGCATCAGGCTCTGATCTTTTTGGCTTGAAGTTCTACGCTCCATGGATAATGCGGCTGATTAAATTTCACTCCGCTATCTCATATCAGCCATCTGCTCGCAATCATCGGATCTTTCTGCCTAATGTGGATATGTCTGTTGAAGCCATTTATCCAGAGCCTGCCAAGGAACCTCTAAGTCTTCAGAATGCGGAGCATCAAAGTTTTTCTCAGAACATTGAAGGAGTTGAAGCTGTCACTCGTGTGTATCCTTTGGCTGGAACTACACGTGCACCACATCCTGCCCTTATTGAAGCCACCGATAGCACAATTGCCCAACGACCCAAGAAGCGCACTCGTGTTCTCAATGACCGAGAGCTTCTGGTGGCTCTTCATCAGAAACAGGATAGGCATCATGACTGGCTGAAGCGCCAAATGCAAAGCCTCTTGGTGGACGTCGACCGCATTCGCAATCTTGCCACCAAGAATGCCTTTGTAGCCCATGAAACCTCTCGACGCACATGGAAAGGGCTGACGCTGATGTGCTCTGAAGATGATCTTCAAGAGGATGGCTTCTCTAAACGCTTCAAGTTTGACTCCACACCTCCTCGAAGGGCAGTGTTGCGACGAACTCCATCTCTTGAAGACTCTGAGTTCTCTTCCTCTGCTGCAACTGTGAATGCCAGAGTGATCGAGGACGAAGACGATGCTACTTCACCGCCACCTCCTTCAGCACGCTTCGACACTGCTCCAAGTTCTTCTGCACCGCCGAACACCACCGACAACCCTGCTGCTTCACCTACTCTTCATGGGAACGAGTAGATGCTCTATGTCTTCAACCCTTTTTGGTCCTTACTGACAAAAGGGGGAGAAGCATATGAGTTTGATAGTCTTCAAGCGGGTCCATATGGGCGGTTGCTTTATATTTTGCTTCATGTTTACAACTCTCGTTTTGATACATTTGGTTCTTTGAGTTGTAACACTTAAACTCGATGGTCGTCTGCTACTTATTTGCCACCTTGTGATGCGATGATAAATTCCGCATGTGCGACGATAAATACCGCACTTAGATCATTTTGCAGACGTCCATTTTCCATTATGCATGTCATTATCTTCACATACTTTTCATGCATGATGAATTGTCATCATAAGTTGAAGAGGATCTCCACAAGTACAACCTTCCATGTGCATTTGCATTCCAAAAGCAAATTACTTATATGCACATCTTCAGGGGGAGCCCTTGCAACTTATGAAGACAATTCCTTATCCTTTACAATTTCACATATTATATTCCCCGTTGAAAACTTCAACTAGTTTGTCATCAATCACCAAAAAGGGGGAGATTGTAAGTGCATCTAGTGCCACCCCTAGTTGGTTTTGGAGTATTGACGACAAACCTAGTTGAGGGACTAATGTGTTTGTGAGAATTGCAGGATAACACGGGTAGAAGTCCCTCATTGATTCAGTTTTCCTACCAGAGATGACCCCTAAAAATGTATGAAGACATTGAAGTCAAAGGTGGTATGTGAAGACATTCACATTGAAGACTATGACAAGAGAATACATCGCATGAAGACTATGGAGCGTGAAGACTTAAATCTTTCGTAGTTCTTTTTCTTCTTTGTTGAGTCATAGGAACCACCGTACTGTTAAGTGGGGTCCAAGAGAACCAGTCAGAATGACTCAAGTGATGCTTAACCAAAATCCTATGTCTTTGAGTGAAGACTATGCGAGGGAATCTTGTCCAGAGTTGGACAAGTCAGCTTTGCTTGTAGCCCAAGTAAAGTTGCCGTGTGTGTTTGAAATCTGACCGTTGGAACACGTGTCAGTTCCTTAGTGACCCAGGGTCATTTCGGACAAATCAGGTCGGGTTGCCTAGTGGCTATAAATAGCCCACCCCCTACAACCATAAACGGTTGGCTGCTCAGAGTTAAAGTACGGCTGTTGTCGTTTGAGAGCAACCCACCTCGAAGCCTTTGAGAGAGAATTCCTTGCGAGGATAAAGTCCTAAACACCCAGAGCCAAAGAGTGTTAGGCATCACTTAAGTCGTCCTGTCTGTGTGATCTGAAGACTTATTACACTTGAGGACTGTGAATCCTCCAGCCGGTTAGGCGTCGCGTTCTGAGCATCCAAGAGTCCTTGTGGATCGCCGGTGAACAAAGTCTGTGAAGGTTTGGGAGTCTACCTTGAAGACTTACCAGAGTGATTGGGTGAGGTCTGCGTGACCTTAGCTCAAGGGGAATATGGTGAGGACTAAGGGTTCTGAGTTGCGTGTTCGGGACTGGGTGTCCGGGACTGTGTGTCCTCAGGTTTAAATACCTAGCCGGCCTAACCAGACGTACAGTTGTCACAGCAACTGGAACTGGTCCAACAAATCATTGTCTTCAACGAGTCACTGGTTTCATCCTTCCCTTCCCTTTACTTACTGTTGGTCCTTGTGAAGTCATTGCATGATTGCATTATCTTTTGTCTTCACTGAGTGACTGCTTGTTCTGATTGGCTTCACAATATCTTCCTACCTGATCCTTACTGCCTAGCTGCTATTAGTCATTGTGCTTTCACTTCTTTGGTTACTTGACTAAGGTTGCCTAGTGTAGTCTACCTTCCGCTGTGTGGTAATAGGTTTGCTTCTATCATTTGTCTTCGAAACTTCCATGTTTTGAAGACTTCCTTAAAAATCGCCTATTCACTCCCCCCCCTCTAGTCGATCACTAGCACTTTCAATAAGTCATGAAGAAAGCAATAGCAACATACTAAACGATCAAGTGCTAAGCTAACGGAATGGGTCAAGTCAATCACATCATTCTCCTAAGGATGTGATCCCGTTAATCAAATAACAACTCATGTCTATGGTTAGGAAACATAACCATGTTTGATTAACGAGCTAGTCAAGTAGAGGCATACTAGTGACACTATGTTTGTCTGTGTATTCACACATGTATTATGTTTCCGGTTAATAAATTCTAGCATGAATAATAAACATTTATCATGAAATAAGGAAATAAATAATAACTTTATTATTGCCTCTAGGGCATATTTCCTTCAGACTGTAGGTATGAAGAACAGACTCGATCTAAACTACGAAAAACTGTAAAATCTCACCGAGCAACCCGAAAATCTGATACCACTTGATAGAGGCGAAAGTGCACCGATGTTTCGATGAGATAGATATCATTTTCTATGGGAGTCGACTTTGACGATCCGACTATGAACGTGCAAAGACGTCGCGCCTTAGCAATCGCTAAACCAACTTCCGAGGGTTATTGACCATGCTGGAGCACGATCAACCTGACCACGAGGGTCTATTTCCTGCGAGCAAACAAAGAACAAGCAAGAAACTGAGATTGCAATCTGGATATTGCGAATAAAAGAGGAAAGCTTTATTAATGAAGGTGGGGTTCTGTGATGCCTTTGTCTAGTCGTTGAACACAAACGAAGTACGCGAAGTTGCAGCTATGGAAAACTTTAATCTAAACAAACCCAAAGTCTAAACGATGCCCTAAGTGCTGTATATATGGAGGAGAGAGGGGGGAATTTTGTGGCCCTTTTAGGAGGGGTCCAAAACCAACCCTAACTCTTGGTTCCCCACACATACGGACTCTAAAAACATCCTATAATCAAGTATTTCGAAATTAAATGGTCCTGGCCCAAAAATAAGGTGACGCGGCACCTAGAATAGCCTCTAGACGAAATTTATGAAGTGGCATCTTGTATATTTCGTCCAAGGCTTCAGGCACTCATTATGATGGCTTCAAAGCCATGGAATCATCACTTGTAACTCCGTTCTTGTTCCCCTTGGGCATACCATCATCTCCATGCTTGAACTTGCTCCAAGGTACATCTTTCTTGTCCAAGCTAGGCCCTTCATTTGTAAGCAAAACAAATGTATCCAATTTAGGCAGCATCATATTCTCATGAACATTAGAATCGTTACCAAGAAATGAAAGTACCTGGTAATTCAATTGGCGTGCGCGAGCTCTAGTAATTGGTCCAGTATGTATAGCAGCAGGGGTTGTGGGTGTAACAATGGTATTGATGTCCTCATCAGGCCATCCACTTGAGGGAAAATTGCTACTGTCCTACAAAACTCTGCGCTTGGAGGCCCAACATGAGTCTACAAGAATAAAGTTGCGTAGTAGACATCAAGCTTCTTTTTTGGCGTTGTTGCCGGGGAGGTGAGTGCTTGAAGGTATATCTTTTGATCTTGCAATCGAATCTTTTAGTTTCTTGTTTTATCACTAGTTTGGGTTATAAAAGAAAACTACATAAAAATGGAATTGAGGTTGCATCATATTATTGATCATCTTTATAATATCTTTCTTGAAAATGATGGTTCGGAAAAAAAAAATTGACTGAATGATGGTTCGGAAAATTGCGCTCAATTGTTAGAAGAAGAAGTCAATAAAATGTTTGGCACAAAATATTTGAATTATGAGAATGATTGCAATGTTATTAGTATGAATTCTTTGAATATCCATGATGCTAATGATATGCAAAGCTACAAGCTTGGGGATGCTATGTTTGATGAAGATGATTTTTTTTGTCCCCCAAGTTTTGATGTGCAAATTTATTATGATGAAAGCATGCCTCCTATTTATGATGATTATATTGATAAAAGTGAGTTTGGAAGAGTGTGAACTTTAGGAAGTAATGATCCCACTATTTTGGAGGGTGTTGAATCTTATTGTGATAATTATGAAAGTGGATTTGGAGAGGTCATGACTTTATTTAGTGATGAATCCACTATTTCAGAAGAGGTTCCAATTGATTATGAGAACAAAGTTGCTATCTATGATGATTATGGTGATCACATGTATCCTATAAAGAATGAAACTTGTCATCATGATTTTAATTTTCACTCTCATGATAGTTATTTTGTTGAGTTTGCTCCCACTACTATTGATGAGAAGAAATTTGCTTATGTGAAGAGTAATAAGTTTTCTATACTTTTGTGTCATGAAAAGAATGATTTATTTGATAGTTATATTGTTGATTTTCTTTATGATGCTACTGAAAATTATTATGAGGGAGGAACTTATGCTTGTAGGAATTGCAATAATATCAAGTTTCCTCTCTATGTGTTGAAAGTTTTGAAATTATGCCTGTTTTGCCTTCCTATGCAAGTTGATTACTGTTCCCATAAGTTGTTTGCTCACAAAATCCCTATGCATAGGAAGTGGGTTAGACTTAAATGTCCTAGTCATATGCTTCATGATGCTCTCCTTGTGTTTCAATTCTTATCTTTTATGCAAGCATCATTGAAATCACCATGCCTAGCTAAAAGGCATTAAAGAAAAGCGCTTGTTGGGAGACAACCCAACATTTACCCCTACTGTTTTTGTGTGTTCACATGATTAGGCTACTGTAGTAATCATATTTTCTTGCTTTCGTTTCAATAAAGTGCCAAGTAAGACCTTTGGGATGGTCTATGGTGATAGTTGATTTGATCTTGCTGAAAAACAGAAACTTTTACGCTCAGGAAAATAATTATAATTTCTAACGGAAGCGTGATAAAATACTGATTCTTTTTGCAGAAGATTAATATACAAATTTCCCAGGTTTCCCTAATTTTTCAGAATTTTTGGAGTAGTAGAAGTATGGTTGGAGTACAGATTACTACAGACTGTTCTGTTTTTGACAGATTCCGTTTTCAATGCATAGTTTGCTTGTTTTCTAGTTTCTATGGCTTATATTGCTCAGTATAAATTTTGGAAATGATATGATATAGTAGGCATTGTGTGAGAACAATTATGAATCTTGTCTTTGACAGTACCAAAGTGAAATGGTTTGCTCCTTATCATACTAACCTATCTCACGAGGTTCAGTTAAGTTTTGTGTGACTGAAGTTTTCAAGTTTTGGGTGAGACATCGATATGAGGAGAGTAAGGAGTGACAACACACTAAGCTTGGGGATGCCCAAGGCACCCCAAGGTGATATTCAAGGAAGATCCAAGCAACTAAGCTTGGGGATGCCTCGGAAGGCATCCCCTATTTTCTTCTCCAACATTATTGGTAATCTCACTTGGAGCTACATTCTTATTCGTCACATGATATGTGTTTTGCTTGGAGTATCATTTTATTTTGTTATTATTTGCTTGTTGTTATTTATAATAGTATTTTTCATGCTTCTTTTCAATAGAAATGCCAAGGATAGCCTTTACCATGCTTATTTTGCAAGTCTATGTGTTGTTGTTCCAAAACAGAAAGTTTATCGATGTTGCAAAAAATACCGAGAGAAGTCATAATGTGATAAAATGTTGAAACTTTTTGCAAAATAAGATCTGATAAATTTTCTACAGTGTGGTAAATTTTCATAATTTTTGGAGTTAAATAAGTATTGATACTCTTGCATTCTTTACAGATTGTACTGTTTTGGCAGATTGTTGTTATGTTTGCATTGTTTGCATATGTTTGCTTGTTTAATGAATATATTTGAGGGTAGGAGTATTAAATATGCAGAGGCATTTAGTATGCAATGTTGATTTGGTACAGTAGATAATGATAAGGTGTTGCATTGATTTATACTAACTTATCGCACGAGTTCTTGTTGAGTTCTGTGTGGATGAAGTATTTAAGATTTAGGGAAACCGTGATATAAAAAGAATTAAGGAGACACAAAAGTTCAATCTTGTGGATGCCCAAGGCATCCCAAGATAATATTTCAAGAAGTCTCAAGCATCTAAGCTTGGGGATGCCCCGGTAGGCATCCCACCTTTCTTCAACAACAATTATCGGTTAGTATCGGTTGATCCTAAGTTTTTGCTTCTTCACATGATGTGTGTTATTGTTGGAATGTAATTTTGTTTTGTTTTGCTTTCTGTTTTAATAAAATACTTAGATATTAAAGTTTTTAAATAAGAGATTCCTCAAATAGCTACCCATTTACATAACTACTTGCTTGATCTTCACTTATATCTTTTTGGAGTAGCTTGTCATTTACTCTTGGGCTTCACTTATATCCTATGATTAAATTGTTGAATGAATTGAATCATGAAGTTGAAATTATATCATGCCTAGTCGTAACTTCACATTGGGTTTAGAAAGTGAAATCTTTTGAAGCTTGACAATCACAATATTGGTCATACAAGCAATTCATGAATAATTAGTATAAGGAAGAGAACTTTCACATGCAAATACACTATCTTGGAAATCTTTTGAGATTGTGAGCCCCCATCAAAATTATATGCCAAAATTGTTGACGTTGGACAAGGAAGACGACGTAATGGTTTATGTTTGTTCATATTCACATAGAAGTTATATTGTCATGGATCCTTCAACATGTGGTGCTTGCCCCCCATCCTTGCTAGCCAAAAATACCACACCAAGTAGAGATACTACTTGTGCATCCAAAAACCCTTAAAACCAAATCTTATTTTCAAGAGTCCACCATACCTACCTAAGGATTGAGCAAGATCCTTCAAGTAAGTTGTCATCGGTGCAATAAGGCAATAAAAATTGCTTCTAAAAGTGTTAGATCATTTAGTGTAAGATAAAATTGAGCGTTGTACGAACTTGTGATGGCAAAGTAATAAAAGCGACAGACTGCATAATAAAGGTTGCTATCATAAGGGGCAATATAACATGACATTCTTTTGCACTAATGGGTTGAGCATACAAACAAATAAGTGCATGACAACCGCTGCTTCCCTCTGTGAAGGGCCTATCTTTTACTTTTGTGTATTTACTTTTATGCAAAGAGTCAAAGTTCTTCTCTCTATACCTTTTTATTTTTCTCTTTTGGCAAGCATCATGTGGTGAGGAAAGATCTAGGCACATATATCCAGTTGGATATGGGTAGCATGAGTTATTATTGTTCACATCACCCTTGAGGTGAATACGTTGGGAGGCGAAATTATAAGCCACTATCTTTCTATGTGTCCGATTGAAACATTTTGCTCATGTGTATGCGGTGAGTGTTAGCAATCATAGAAGACCATATGATGGTTGAGTATGTGGAGATCTTACTTAAACTCTGTTGAATTGCAATTGCTTGGTGACTGAGAACATAGGTTGTTGAGTTTCAAGAGAATTCATTGTTTGAACCTTAACATGTGAATTGGTTGCTACTATAACAGGAGAAATAATAGCTTTGTGTTATTTTAGTATGAACTCTAGGATAGATTGATCGGAAAGAATAGCTTTGAGGTGGTTTCGTATCCTACAAACACTTCCGTCTTATGTTCTCCGCTAGATAGGAACTTTGGAGTGATTCTTCATTGCACGTTGAGGGACGGTTATATGATCCAATTATATTAGCATTGTTGAGAGGTTGCACTAGTGAAAGTACGAACCCTATGCCTCATTTTCAAGCATTGCAATACCGTTTTTGTGCCTGTTTACTATTTGCTACCTTGCTGCTTTTATTTATTCAGATTATAAAAATATATTTCTACCATCAATATTACACTTTTATCACCATCTCTTCGCCGAACTAGTGCACCTATACAATTTTCCGTTGTATTGGGTGTGTTGGGGACACAAAAGATTTCTTGTATTTGGTTGCAGGGTTGTTTGAGAGAGACCATCTTCATCCTACACCTCCCACGGATTGATAAACCTTAGGTCATCCACTTGAGGGAAAATTGCTACTGTCCTACAAAACTCTGCGCTTGGAGGCCCAACACGAGTCTACAAGAATAAAGTTGCATAGTAGACATCATGGCTTTGGGCCAGTACTCGGCGGCCAGCTTCTTCCTGTGATCCGGCATACCTTCGAGATTCTTTGGCTGCGTCCAGGTCCTTTTTCAGCTGGCCTATGGACTCAGCTGCTACAAGGGAAGCCTGTGTTAGACACAGCACCCCAAACAATTCATACATCTTCAACCTCTTTACTCACCATGTGCTTCCCTGGTGAACTTTTTGACCTTCTCCAGTCCGGCCTTCGCAGCAGCCAATTGTGTTCGGTTTAGCTCCAGGTCCTCGGACAGTTTTTTATTCTGTTCTCTTGAGGCCTGCACAATACCATAAATATATATACTCTCAGCCCTTAACTCGACCGTCCTGCCCAAATTAAGGCTCGGGGGCTACCGGGTTAGGATTTATGTTCGGTTTTAAAACCAATCACGTACTTGCATATTTGTCGACAGAAGGTTGGAAACTCCCTCAAGGCCAGTTCGGGTTGCTCCGAGGTATGCATCTACTGAACTAAACGCATTAAATTCCTGGTCGGAAAGTGCGATATGACGCAGGGACTCTTTCCCCCGCCGGTGATTCATCACACTTTCGACCTCAGAATTGGTAACCGAAACATCCTCAGGATCCTCGGGAGGTTGGTCTGCGGCGGAGGTATCCGCATTGACCCCGGCCCACGCTGCAGATCTCAGTTCGGGATTACACCTTGGTGCCTCCTTGACGTCTTCGGACGGTGGTGGCGGAACACTTCTCCTATAGGTCATAGCAAGATTAGGAGTACTCACAGCGGCCATATTAACAACCAAGCTATAAGTTCATATATATTACCTCTTGGTTGGGGGTGCTGTCGATGTAGCTCCCATGGATACCTTGCACTTAGAAGCTCCGCTATTGGTTGGTGCCGACATGGTAGGCACCGCTCTCGTCGGAGTTTGACGTGTGGTGCGGCGACCCTTGGGAATAGATGTCGGCACATTCGGAATGGCGCGAGGCAAACACCCTTTTCGGGAAGAGGCCTTCTTGCTACTTACAGTGGAAGAAGGAGGGGCCCGGGGTGAGTGGCTAGTACGGCCACCTTAGAGCCGTCGAGGCTCTCCTGGTAAAAAAATCCATCCTCGAAATCAACTGACGTCTCTGGGCCATCGTGGAACCCTGGGTCATCATCACGGGAATGGTTCTCTGGTTGTGGAGCGAGGTAGCTGATGGTCTCAACCTAACGCCTCCAATTCTGTTCAAAAGAATGAAAGATCCGATCAGTAGATGTGGACGTAAGGTCCGAACTATGCAAATGAAAGTTGAGCTTACCCATTCAATGGGGTTATAGCTGGAATAGTTGTCTCTGCTCCTTAGACGGGCAAACTCTTCTTCCTCTCTCTTGAAGAGGTCGGCCAATATAGCTGCCATTGCTGCCTGGTTGTCAGGCCCCTTCCCTTTGTAACGGGTCATGTTGCTTGTCCCATTATAACGCCACAAGGGGTGCATCCTTTGTTGAAGAGGTTGCACGCATCGAGTAATGGTGGTGGCCATCACGTCTATGATGGTTAGATTGATAAGAACTAGCAGCCTCACCTTAGCGACCAGATGATGTACTTCAGCACTCTCCCCTTGAGAAGGTTTTTTTGGCCACTAATTAAACCACTTCTTTAAAGGAGCATTTGATTATTCAGGCAAACCCCTTCGAGCTGGCTCAAGTAGGGGGACGTCTAACCACTCCGAGGTCCACTCGCAAGAGTCCTTGTTCGGGGTCCCCATGGGGTACCCTGTCCTGGCTATGCGCCATAACTTGGCTCCGCCCACTTCAAAGATGGTCCCTCCACAATTCAAAATGGGCCTCGCATCCTAGAAACATCTCGCAAAGGGCAGCGAAGCCCGAGATGTGCAGGATTGACCCGGGGGTGAGGTGATGGAGTTGGATCCCGTAGAACTCTAGCACACCCCTAAGGAAGGGGTGAATGGGAAAACCCAAGCTTCATAAGAGGAAGGGCATGAAACTTACCCTCTCTTCCTTGTGTGGAGCAGGGAAGTTCACTCCGAAGGCTTCACCGTTCGTGGAGGTTAACCTTGGACGGGTGGAAACGAGATCTGAAGCGGGGAGATATCCTTGTGTCTCGAGTCTGCTAAGTTGTAGATGGGAGCCGGTGCAGCTCGCCCAGTCACCAAGAAGGGGGCATGGGGGTAGGAGGAGGGGCTTGGAGCGCTTGCGATTCTCTCCCGAATTTTCTGGCGTCCTTGCTTCATGATTTGGGATAAGTTACCTGTCCCGCTCCTGGCCTATTTAATAGGCCTTCACCCTATCCCGTAAAGGGCATTTCTGTAAAAGATTGTTGGACCGTCCGCCCCCTTTGGTGCACGGGAACCGATGGGCTTCTTTAATCCAGTGTGATAATCGATGATGTGGGCCCCGCGATGGCTCGATGGATTGAGAAAGTTATCAGGACCGAACTATGGTCAGCCGGACATAGAGAAGGGGGATGAACTCGCCCCGCAAGCCGGAGACTTTGGACGCATAAAGACTTCGGGGATCGTGAGCACTAGAGTTGGAGGCTAGTTCGGGGGCTACTGAGGGAGTCCTAGACTGAGGGGTGCTCGGGCTGCCGGTCTATCTCTTATGGGCCCGATAGGTGGGCCGCATTGCAATTGCTAGAAGGCCGGACTACGAGGCGACTCCGTATATATCCGGACGGGAGATCTTCGCTGCCTTGGTGTGTCACCCAAGTCAAGATAAGAAGAATCAGCATGATTATCCCTTCCTTGTAACCGACTATGTGTAACCCTAGTACCCCTGGTGCCTGTATAAACCAGAGGATTTAGTTCGTAGAGGCTAGAACAACAACCATCATCCAACTCGCCTAGGGTTTAGCTCATCCGATCTCGTGGTAGATCGACTGTGTAATCTGAAGGAAATATGCCCTAGAGGCAATAATAAAGTTGTTATTTATATTTCCTTATATCATGATAAATGTTTATTATTCATGCTAGAATTGTATTAACCGGAAACTAGATACATGTGTGAATACATAGACAAATAGAGTGTCCCTAGTATGCCTTTACTTGACTAGCTCCTTAATCAAAGATGGTTAAGTTCCCTATCCATAGACATGTGTTGTCATTTGATGAACGGGATCACATCATTAGAGAATGATGTGATGGACAAGACCCATCCGTTAGCTTAGCACTATGATCGTTTAGTTTGTTGCTATTGCTTTCTTCATGACTTATACATGTTCCTATGACTATGAGATTATGCAACTCCCGAATATCGGAGGAACACTTAGTGCGCTATCAAACATCACAACGTAACTAGGTGATTATAAAGATGCTCTACAGGTGTCTCTGATGGTGTTTGTTGAGTTGGCATAGATCGAGATTAGGATTTGTCACTCCGTGTATCGGAGAGGTATCTATGGGCCCTCTCGGTAATGCTCATCACTATAAGCCTTGCAAGCAATGTGACTAAAGAGTTAGTTACGGGATGATGCATTACGGAACGTGTAAAGAGACTTGCCGATAACGAGATTGAACTAGGTATGAGGATACCGATGATCAAATCTCGGGCAAGTAACATGCCGATGACAAAGGGAACACCGTATGTTGTTATGCGGTTGCACCAATAAAGATCTTCGTAGAATATGTAGGAACCAATATGAGCATCCAGGTTCCGCTATTGGTTATTGGCCGGAGATGAGTCTCGGTCATGTATACATAGTTCTCGAACCCGTAGGGTCCGCATGCTTAACGTTCGATGACGATCGGTATTATGATTTTATGTGTTTTGATGTACCGAAGGTAGTTCAGAGTCCCGGATGTGACCCCCCCCCCCCCCGGGGGGGGAACTAATGGGCCTAGATGGTCCTTAGTGGAGAGAGAGAGAGAGGGGAAGCCAGGGCAGGCCGCGCGCCCCCTCCCCCTTGAGTCCAAATTGGACTAGGAGGGGGCGGCGCCCTGATGTCTACTACACAACCTTCTTCTTGTAGACATTGTTGGGCCTCCAAGTGCAGAGGTTTGTAGGACAGTAGCAAATTTCCCTCAAGTGGACGACCTAAGGTTTATCAATCCGTAGGAGGTGTAGGATGAAGATGGTCTCTCTCAAGCAACACTGCAACCAAATAACAAAGAGTCTCTTGTGTCCCCAACACACCCAATACAATGGTAAATTGTATAGGTGCACTAGTTCGGCGAAGAGATAGTGAAACAAGTGGTATATGGATAGTAGATAAATGTATTTGTAATCTGAAATAATAAAAACAGCAAGGTAACAAGTGATAAAAGTGAGCGTAAACGGTATTGCAGTGTGTGGAAATAAGGCCTAGGGTTCATACTTTCGCTAGTGTAAGTTCCCTCAACAATACTAACATAATTGGATCACATAACTATCCCTCAACATGCAACAAAGAGTCACTCCAAAGTCACCAATAGCAGAGAACGAACTAAGAGATTATGGTAGGGTACGAAACCACCTCAAAGTTATTCTTTCCAATCAATCCGTTGGGCTATTCCTATAGGTGTCACAAACAGCCCTAGAGTTCGTACTAGAATAACACCTTAAGACACAAATCAACCAAAACCCTAAGGTCACCTAGATACTCCAATGTCACCTCAAGTATCCGTGGGTATGATTATATGATATGCGTCACACAATCTCAGATTCATCTATTCAACCAACACAAAGGACCTCAAAGAGTGCCCCAAAGTTTCTACCAGAGAATCACGACGAAAACGTGTGCCAACCCCTATGCATAGGTTCATGAACCCGCAAGTTGGTCACCAAAACATACATCAAGTGGCACGTGGTATCCCAATGTCACCACAGATATCCATGGCAAGACATGCATCAAGTGTTCTCAAATCTTTAAAGACTCAATCCGATAAAATTACTTCAAAGGGGAAACTCGATTCATTACAAGAGAGAAGAGGGGGAGGAGAAACATAGGATCCAACTATAATAGCAAAGCTCGCGATACATCAAGATCGTATCACCTCAAGAACACGAGAGAGAGATCAAACACATAGCTACTGGTACATACCCTCAGCCCCGAGGGAGAACTACTCCCTCCTCCAGCAGGGTGCCAGAACAGGGTTCCGATTGGTTTTTGGTGGCTACGGAGGCTTCTGGCGGCGGAACTCCTGATCTATGTTGCCCTCTGGAAGTTTTAGGGTACGTGGATATATATGGGTGCAGGGAGGACGTCGAAGGAGCCACGGGGGCCCCACGAGACAGGGGGCGCGCCCTAGGGGGGCGCGCCCCCCATCCTCGTGAGCACCTCGTGTCTCCCCTGACATGGGGTCCAAGTCCATCAGGTGTGTTTCCTTCCAAAAATAACTTCTCCAGTTGATTTCGTTCCGTTTCGACTCCGTCTGATATTCCTTTTCTTCGAAACACTGAAATAGGCATAAAACAACAAATCTGGGCTGGGCCTCCGGTTAATAGGTTAGTCCCAAAAGTAATATAAAAGTGGATAATAAAGCCCAATATTGCCCAAAACAGTAGATAATATAGCATGGAGCAATCAAAAATTATAGATACGTTGGAGACGTATCACGCCCCCTGTCGGTGTCAAAACCGGCGGATCTCGGGTAGGGGGTCCCGAACTGTGCGTCTAAGGTGGATGGTAACAGGAGGCAGGGGACGCGATGTTTTACCCAGGTTCGGGCCCTCTTGATGGAGGTAAAACCCTACGTCTTGCTTGATTAATATTGATGATATGGGTAGTACAAGAGTAGATCTACCACGAGATCAGAGAGGCTAAACCCTAGAAGCTAGCCTATGGTATGATTGTATGTTGTCCTACGGACTAAAACCCTCAGGTTTATATAGACACCGGAGAGGGTTAGGGTTACACAAGGTCGGTTACAAAGGAGGAGATACACATATCCGTATTGCCTAGCTTGCCTTCCACGCCAAGTAGAGTTTCATCCGGACACGAGACGAAGTCTTCAATCTTGTATCTTCATAGTCTAACAGTCCGGCCAATGGATATAGTCCGGCTGTCTGGAGACTCCCTAATCCAGGACTCCCTCAGTAGCTCCTGAACCAGGCTTTCAATGACGATGAGTCCGACGGGCAGTATTGTCTTTGGCATTGCAAGGCGGGTTCCTCCTCCGAATACACCATGGAAGAATTTGAATACAAGGATAGTGTCCGACCCTGCAAAATAAGTTCCACATACCACCGTACAGAGAATAATATTTCCACAAATCTAATCTGCTGACTTGTTTTGACAACATGACGTTATGCCATGGCCCGGTGATTATTCGAACCGTTTCCTTTAACTAGCCCCACACATAACGCGGGGCAGTTTTTTGACACGTCTCGTCAAAGCAGAGATCGTGTCCCCTTATCACGGGATTCTCATCAATACGGGTGTGGGTAACCCAACCGCGCCATCGATTACGGCGCTTGGGGGATAAGCGAGTTTTACCAGGCTAGTGGGGACGCATAGTTCCGTCCGCCCATATAAAGGGATAAGGATTCACCTTTTCATCCACGCCTTCTTCCTCCTTTGCTCATCCATTTCGCACACTCGAGCTCCAGCGCCCAAGTTCGCATTTCCCACCTCGACCTTCTCCAACCATGTCCGGGGCGGGAGGCAGGTGGATGGTCTCCTCCGTCACGGAGGGACACATCAAGAAGCTGAGGAGAGCCGGATACCTGCCCGACGACATCGCGCACCGATTCCCAGAAGAGGGGCAGCTCATACCCACCCCCAGGCCCCATGAGAGGGTAGTGTTCCTTACCCATTTCCTTCGCGGACTGGGATTCCCTCTCCACCCATTCGTCTGGGGGCTCATGTTCTATTATGGCCTGGATTTCCACGATCTGGCCCCGAACTTCATCCTCAACATCTCGGCGTTTATCGTCGTGTGCGAGGCCTTCCTCCGCATCAAGCCCCACTTCGGCTTATGGCTGAAGACTTTCAATGTCAAGCCGAAGGTAGTGAGCGGCTGCCAGGCGGAGTGCGAAGGCGCCATGGTGGGCAAGATGCCCAACGTCACATGGCTCGAGGGCTCCTTCGTGGAGACCATAAAGGGGTGGCAATCGGGGTGGTTCTACATCACCGAGCCATGTGACCCTAAATGGGTAGCGGCCCCCGAGTTCTAATCTGGCATCCCCATGTGGCTCACCTCCTGGCAAGAGAAGGGCCTGTCCTGGGGTAGTTCGGGAGAGCTGACCGGACTCCAAACATGTATTCAAAACATGGTGAACAAGAAGCTCAAACTCGTCAACGTAGTCCAGGTCATGCTCATCCGCCGGATCCTCCCATGCCAACAACGGGCTTTCAACTTGTGGGAGTTCGACCCGGCCCAGCACCGAACTCTGAACAGGCTCTTCGACACAACTCACGAAGATGCCTGGAAGGTGCTATTCAAGAGCGCCAAGGTTCCCCCTCCCACTACTGAGGACCGCGGATTCTGCGCGAAGTGCCAAGCCAGCACGGTAAGCTGTTTTACCTCTCACAGGATACTTGTTTTCCATAGTTTGACTCTATGTGGGATCTAAGCTCCTGTACCTTTGACAGGACTGGCAGGAGACGGCCGGACAGATCGACTGTCCGGCTCCTTTGCCCGAAGGCCCGGCAGACGCTCTCCTGGCGAAGATGCTGACTCCGGCTCCTTACACGGTGCCGGAGAAGACCAAGAAGGCCAAGGGAACCCAAAAGAGTTCCCGACGCCAGGCGTCATCGGACTCACCGTCTGATGACTCTACGGCGCACTCCTCCCCCGAAGACGAGGAGGCAGAAGAAGATGCTCCCCCTCCAGACGGGGGAGACAAGAAAAGGAAGGCCGCCCCAACTGGGGAGGCTGAAGGGTCCAAGAAGGGAAGGACTCTCCTTCCGGACAGTTCTACCACCGCCGCCGACGGCGAAGATGAGTGGCTGCCCAGGGCCAAGCCCCTGGGGAAGTCGTAAGTATTCGGATACCAGAGTAACTCATAGCATTCCTTTGTTGCACTGCTTCACCTAACGCCGAATATGATTATGCAGGCCGCCACGAGCCCGTATCGATGTATCGTCGGACGGCTCCCTGGGCTCGTCGGATATGGATAGCGATCCACTTCCGACCGCCACCTCCCCTTACCCTGCGGACGACGCCGAGGTAGTGTCTCAAGAGGCACCAGGTCGAGGGGAGACAGTCCCGGAGGCGCCTCAAGGCGGCCTTCCGGACTCCGGGAGCAGAGGGGACAAGGCCCCTGAGGGTTCCGAGTTCGGCCCTCAGCCGAACACCGCGCCGGAACCTCCAGTGCTTCCGGACTCAGGCAGGCGGCCTCCTTCCAAGAGGGGCAAGACGCCTGTGCCGGTGACCTCTATCCATCCAGAGGCGCCGGACAGTCTGCCGGAAGCGCTTCGCAGCGCTTCCATCGATGAGGAGCACCGTACTGTTATGAGTGCGGTGGTCCAGAAGGTTCAGTCCGCCAAGAGCGGACTGACTGAAGCCTGTGCCAGCCTTCTAACAGGCTTTGAGGTAAGTATTTAAAATATAGGAAAAATATTACCGCATAGACAGTAGCCCCTGATGCTCTGTTCGGTGTTCACAAAGAAAAGCCGAACAGAGGATCAAACAATATCACAGGAGTCTAATATAAGTATGTCAATATGCATATGCAGGCTTCGCTACTGGCATCTGCCGCACTGACTGCGGAGGTCGCCGTACTGAAGCAGGACCTTAAAGAGTGTAAGGACGAGCTCAGCCTTGCCAAGAGGCAACTCGAGGAGAACAAAAGTAAGTAATACCTAGTCTATGGATATGTATAAAAAGAATGCGATTGCAAAATGACAGGATCATCATGAATTTTCCAGGGGCCACGGCCGAAGTGGCGACCCTAAAGCAAGCGCTGTCCGAGGCCGAAAACAAAGCGGCCAAGGAGCGCACCGAGCGAGAAAAGCAGGAGGCACGGGTGGGCGAGGTGCAACAAGAGCTCCAAGCTCTCATGACGAAGCACGAGGCGTTGGAGCTTGACTCGAAGACGCGTGAGTTTGAGCTTGCCACGGCCCTTGAGAGCGCGGAGAATGCCAAGCCCGAAGACCAAAGGGCCCTCCAGGAGATTGATGCGATGAAGAAGATAGCGGTGGGTAAGGCATTCTATATGCAAAGCAAGCATGTGAAAGTAAATTACCTGTTACTTACCCGAATCTGGAGCTCTCCAGGAGCATTCGCAGATTTGCCCCGTAGCGTGTCCGATGCCGCACAATTTTACCAGGCCGAGGAGGGAAGCTCAATGGAGAAGCTGTTCTGGTCTCAGTATACTGGGACCGAACACCCGGTGCCAATGAGCGACCAGCTAAAGCAGCTGGTCGAGCTACACAAGGCGGCCGAACAGGCCATGAAGGGCTTTATAGTCCGGCTGTGGCCTTGCGACGCCCTTCCGAACAGCTACTTCGGCCTGGTGAGGCGGCTTGTGGATGCCTGCCCGCGGCTGGAGGTCGTCAAGCGATCCGTCTGCATTGAAGGTGCACACCAGGCTTTCGCCCGTGTGAAGTTGCAATGGGTCAAGCTAGACGCCGTGAAGCTGATCAAGGAAGGGCCGCCAGAGGGCAAGGAGCATCGCCACCCCGAGATGTACTACGAGGGTATTCTGAAGGGTGCCCGTCTCGTAGTGGATGAGTGCACGAAAGATGTAATATTTGAGTGAAATTTGCTCGTGTGATCCTGTATTTATGAAAACTTGTTCATATGCGCTATGCAATGCTTGTTTGAATTTAAAATATTACCTTCTGTTTGGCTGTTTATCCAATCTGAGAGACGGCTAGTCCTCGGCTTCTGCCCCCATGCCGCGAGTGCTGGGGTGTTCGGGATAAACCTGAGCACTCTTGTTCCCATTTTTGGGTCCTTTGAGGGAGGTGCTCAACACAGCGAACAAGGCAACCGGACTAATAGTGCTTTATCACTCTCACTTAGCCATAGAATTATATAATTTTAAATTTCGGAGAAGCCCCTGGTATTCGGAAGGCCGAATTCGGGGCGCGATACACGCCTTTAAGCTGGACAGGACCGGCTCCTCGCTCTAAGCGGCATAAGTCTTTAGGGACTCGAAACCTCGTCGAACAGTGACCAGTCTCTCGCCTTATCATGACAGTCAGTTTTAGTTTTCTCTACTGAGGTGCTTAGCCTAGCAGAACCGGGGCACAATCGCAGTAGTTCTCCTAGCGCTACCTTAGCCGATAGAGCGGAATGTAAGGTACCAAAACATAGGATCCGGGCAAACCCAACATTTGACCAAAGACATGATTCGGAGCTGATGCATATAATGCTATAAGTTCGGGGTGCCGCACTTGTGAAAGTGTTCGGACTTTTCACACCATATTGTGGGGTACGTAAGCCCCTAGTGTATTGGCCGTACCAAAGTGTATGGTTGCAAGGCGTCATTAATGAACACACATATATATATATAACAAGAATGCAATAATAGTCGTAATGTTATGCATTGTTTATTCAAAAAGGTGCGTTAAAGCAGAATGATACAGATAGTGCGATAAGCAAAAAGTAGGACTATGTCCCTTCCAAGGGCAAGCTGAGGAATAGTATTAAAGCAAATATTTCGCTTGTTATCGTAATCCACCTGGGAATTCCATGGTGTGACGTAGCTTTCTGCCTCCTTGGTTGCTGCATCATGTGTTCGGCAATCATGCTGCCGGACAGGGTTTCCAGAGATTAAGGTCCTGAAAAGGAGAAAAATAACAAAGCGGGAAGCCCCTAGTGCGGTTTAAGCCGCGTCTTGGGGCGTGCCGCAGTTGTGCCCCCCTCCCCACCTGTGCCCATGGTATTTTTAATGCGTAATTATGTACGCGTGGCACGGATTTCACTGTTTGGCTGGGACTGGGGTGGGGGCCGCATTGCTATGCGAGCTCAGATTGTGCCAGGCGGTCTAGTTGCCGATTACTTCGAGCGCGCTTGAAGGTGTCCGGGTCTTGAAATGCCGAACTGGTGGATTGCCTTGAGAGGCTGCTTTGCGCTTCTGTTGCGAAGGCCGCAGTGTGCTCCTCCGTTCGGAGAGAGCACTCTATGTTTCCATTAACTGTAATAACCCCACGAGGTCCTGGCATCTTGAGCTTGAGGTATGCATAATGTGGTACTGCATTGAATCTCGCAAATGCGGTTCGCCCAAGCAGTGCATGATAACCACTGCGGAACGGGACTATATCGAAGATTAATTCTTCGCTTCGGAAGTTATTCGGGGATTCGAAGACCACTTTCAGTGTAATTGAGCCTGTGCAATGGGCCTCTATGCCTGGAATAACGCCTTTAAAGGTTGTTTTTGTGGGTTTGATCCTTGAGGGGTCTATACCCATTTTGCGCACTGTGTCATGATAAAGCAGGTTCAGGCTGCTGCCGCCATCCATAAGGACTCGAGTGAGGTGAAATCCGTTAATGATTGGGTCTAGGACCAGTGCGGCGAATCTGCCATGACGGATACTAGTGGGGTGGTCCTTGCGATCGAAGGTGATCGGATAGGAGGACCATGGGTTGAACTTTGGGGCGACTAGCTCCAACGCATATACGTCCCTGAGCGCACGCTTCCGCTCCCTCTTGGGGATGTGGGTTGCGTATATCATGTTCACCGTCCGCACTTGTGGGGGGAACCTCTTCTGTCCTCCGGTGTTCAGCTGCCGGGGCTCTTCCTCGTCATCGCTATGTGGCCCCATTATCTTTGTCTTCGGCAATTAACTTGCCGGCCTGCTTGAACACCCAACAATCCCTATTGGTGTGGTTGGCTAGCTTTTCGGGGGTGCCGTGTATTTGACACGAGCGATCGAGTATACGGTCCAAACTGGACGGGCCCGGAGTGCTTCTTTTGAATGGCTTTTTCCGCTGACCGGGTTTAGAGCCTTTGAATCCGGCATTGACTGCCGTATCTTCAGTATTATCGCTGTTAATGCGGCACTTATGTTTGTTGCGACGTGACCTGCTATTGCCGTCCTTGGTATCCGAAGTACCATGGTTCTTTGACATGTTGTTACTGCGAGCCAGCCAACTGTCTTCTCCCGCACAAAAGCGGGTCATGAGTGTCATGAGGGCTGCCATAGATTTCGGCTTTTCCTGACCAAGGTGCCGGGCTAGCCACTCGTCGCGGATGTTGTGTTTGAAAGCTGCTAGGGCCTCTGCATCCGGACAGTTGACGACTTGATTTTTCTTTGTTAGGAACCGAGTCCAGAATTGCCTGGCCGATTCTTCTGGCTGCTGAATTATGTGGCTCAAGTCACCGGCATCTGGTGGTCGCACATAAGTGCCCTGAAAGTTGTCGAGGAATGCGGCTTCCAGATCTTCCCAACAGCTAATGGACTCTGCTGGCAAGCTATTAAGCCAATGCCGCGCTGGTCCTTTGAGCTTTAGTGGGAGGTATTTGATGGCGTGTAAGTCATCACCACGGGCCATGTGGATGTGGAGGACGAAATCCTCGATCCATACTGCAAGATCTGTTGTGCCGTCGTATGATTCAATATTTACGGGTTTGAAACCTTCTGGGATTTGATGATCCATTACTTCGTCTGTGAAGCATAAGGGGTGTGCAGCGCCTCTGTATTGGGCTATATCGCGACGCAGCTCGAATGGGTCTTGCCCGCTGTGTTCGGCCCGGCCGGATTTACTTTTATTGTATCCGGCGTGATGTTAATCGTCTCGCATAGTGGCGCGCCCTTGTGATCTGTAGATCAATCTTGCATGTTTTGCTTTGTCCTCCAATACGTCTCGCACGTCTGGCGTGTTTCGCATGCTTTTTTATTTGAATGGCGTCGGGGTGCAAGCTGAGCTTTTGGCTGGAATGCCTCTCTATCACGGCCACGAGGTGGCCGATCAGCCGCGTCATACGCTTCTTCCTCCAGTCGAGGTAGCAACCTGCATTTTGGGTAACTCTTGGAGGGGCGCTCGAGTTTATTTTCCTCGACTGCAAGGACTTCAGTCCATCTGTCAGCTAGTAGATCTTGATCAGCTTGAAGCTGCTGCTGCTTTTTCTTAAGGCTATTTGTTGTGGCCATAAGCCGGCGCTTGAAGCGCTCTTGTTCGACAGGATCCTCTGGCACGGTGAATTCGTCATCATCGAGGCTTGCCTCATCTTCGGAGGGGGGGTATGTAATTATCATCCTCCGCCTCTCCATCTGCCGCTCTCTCGGGAGGGCTGGTTCCTCCATCCTCCTCCTCTAAATCTTGCTGGAGGGGATTGTTGTTGTCTTCGGCACTATCCGGAGTGTTATTCCCTCCTGTGCCGGTATCACCACTTTTGCTTTGGCTGGACTTAGAGCGGCGCCGCTGATGTCGGCGCTTGGGTTGCTTCTTGGAGGGGTCATCCTCCGCTGTCTCGTCGCCATTGCCTTCTTTGGGTGTATCCACCATGTATATATCGTATGATGAGGTGGATGTCTAGTGCCCTGTGGGCAGTGGTTCCTCTTCGTCTCCCGCATCATCGTCCATACTATCGATGTCGTCGGAGTAGAAGTCGAGCATGTCGGTTAAGTCATCGACAGTGGCTACTAAGTGGGTGGTGGGTGGGCCGCGAATTTCTTCGTCGTCCGCATCCCAGTCCTGCCGGACATAGTTCGGCCAGGATCCTCCTAACAAGGAGAGAGACCTTAATGAGTTCAGTATATCGCCGAAGGGCGAGTGCTGAAAGATATCCGCGGAGGTAAACTCCATGATCGGCGCCCAGCCAGATTCGATAGGAACGGGCGCAGGCGGTTCAGAGTCCGTGGCCGGAGAAGGATCTGACAGTTTAACAACACGGCTCTCACGCAAGGTAAGGTCGATGTTCGGCTCGATCACCGATGAGGATGAGGCTTCTGTGGCGGGGTCCATCCACCCGTCCATGGACGGCGCAACTGGCTCCGAATTGAGGGTCGGAGCGGATGCCGGTGCGATCTCCTGAACACTGTCTGATGGTAGAGCTAAATCGTGCTCATCGTGACCGCGTGACGCACAAGGCAGAGGCTCGAAACCGTCGAAGATTAAGTCTCCGCGGATATCGGCCGTGTAGTTTAAGCTTCCAAACCTGACCTGGTGGCTAGGGGCGTAACTTTCAATCTGCTCCATATGGCCAAGCGAATTGGCCCGCGGTGCAAAGCCGCCGAATACAAAAATCTGTCTGGGGAGAAAAGTCTCACCCTGGACTGCATCGCTAACGATGATCGAAGGAGCCATCAAGCCTAACGGCGACGACACAGAGGAACTCTCAATGAAAGCACCAATGTCGGTGTCAAAACCGGCGGATCTCGGGTAGGGGGTCCCGAACTGTGCGTCTAAGGCGGATGGTAACAGGAGGCAGGGGACACGATGTTTTACCCAGGTTCGGGCCCTCTTGATGGAGGTAAAACCCTACGTCCTGCTTGATTAATATTGATGATATGGGTAGTACAAGAGTATATCTACCACGAGATCAGAGAGGCTAAACCCTAGAAGTTAGCCTATGGTATGATTGTAAGTTGTCCTACGGACTAAAACCCTCCGGTTTATATAGACACCGGAGAGGGTTAGGGTTACACAAGGTCGGTTACAAAGGAGGAGATACACATATCCGTATTGCCTAGCTTGCCTTCCACGCCAAGTAGAGTCTCATCCGGACACGATAAGAAGTCTTCAATCTTGTATCTTCATAGCCTAACAGTACGACCAATGGATATAGTCCGGCTGTCCGGAGACCCCCTAATCCAGGACTCCCTCACCCCCCTTTTCCTTCCCCTCTCCCACTCCTTCCTTCCTACTCCTAGTAGGACTAGGAAAGGATGAATCCTACTCCTACTAGGAGGAGGATTCCTCCCCTCCTTGGGCGCCCCAAGGGCTGGTCGGCCTCCCCCCTTGCTCCTTTATATACGGGGGCACAGGCACCCTAGAACACACAAGTTGACATTATTTGGCCGTATGCGGTGCCCCCCTCCACCATAATCCACCTCGGTCATATTGTTGAAGTGCTTAGGTGAAGCCCTGCACCGGTAGCTTCATCATCACCGTCATCACGCCCTCGTGCTGACGAAACTCTCCCTCAACACTCAGATGGATCTAGAGTTCGCGGGACGTCACCGAGCTGAACGTGTACAGATCACGGAGGTGTCGTATCTTAGATACTAGGATCGGTCGGATCGTGAAGACGTTTGACTACATCAACCGCATTGTCATAACGCTTCCGCTTACAGTCTACAAGGGTACGTGGACTATACTCTTCCCTCTCGTTGCTATGTGATACATCTCCAACGTATCTATAATTTTTGATTGCTCCATGCTATATTATCTACCGTTTTGGACATTATTGGGCTTTATTATCCACTTTTATATTATTTTTTGGACTAACCTATTAACCGGAGGCCCAGCCCATAATTGCTGTTTTTTGCCTATTTTAGGGTTTCGAAGAAAAGGAATATCAAACGGAGTCCAAACGGAATGAAACCCTCGGAAATGTGATTTTCTCATCAGATAAAGATCCAGGAGACTTGGACCCTCCGTCAAGAAAGCCACGAGGCGGTCACGAGGGTGGAGGGCGCGCCCCCCTGCCTCGTGGGCCCCTCGAAGCTCCACCGACGTACTTCTTCCTCCTATATATATCCACGTACCCCCAAATGATCAGAGACGGAGCCAAAAACCTAATTCCACCACCGCAACTTTCTGTATCCACGAGATCCCATCTTGGGGCCTGTTCCGGAGCTCCGCCGGAGGGGGCATCGATCACGGAGGGCTTTTACATCATCATCCAAGCCCCTCCAATGAAGTGTGAGTAGTTTACTTCACACCTACGGGTCCATAGTTAGTAGCTAGATGGCTTCTTCTCTCTTTTTGGATCTCAATACAATGTTCTCCCCCTCTCTCGTGGAGATCTATTCGTTGTAATCTTCTTTTTGCGGTGTGTTTGTTGAGACCGATGAATTGTGGGTTTATGATCAAGTCTATCTATGAATAATATTTGAATCTTCTCTGAATTCTTTTATGTATGATTGATTATCTTTGCAAGTCTCTTCAAATTATCAGTTTGGTTTGGCCTACTAGATTGGTTGTTCTTGCCATGGGAGAAGTGCTTAGCTTTGGGTTCGATCTTGCGGTGTCCTTTCCCAGTGACAGAAGGGGCAGCAAGGCACGTATTGTATCGTTGCCACCGAGGATAACAAGATGGGGTTTTTATCATATTGCATGAAACTATCCCTCTACATCATGTCATCTTGCTTAAGGCGTTACTCTGTTTTTAACTTAATACTCTAGATGCATGCTGGATAGCGGTCGATGAGTGGAGTAATAGTAGTAGATGCAGAATCGTTTCGGTCTACTTGTCTCGGACGTGATGCCTATATACATGATCATACCTAGATATTCTCATAACTATGCTCAATTATGTCAATTGCTCAACAGTAATTTGTTCACCCACTGTAGAATACTTATGTTCTTGAGAGAAGCCACTAGTGAAACCTATGGCCCTTGGGTCTCTTTCTCATCATATTAATCTCCATCACTTTATTATTGCTTTGCTTTTACTTCGCCTTTTACTTTTTACTTTGCATCTCTATACCAAAAATACCAAAAATAGTGAAGGGATTGACAACCCCTAAGTGCGTTGGTTGCGTTGAGCTATTGTTTTTGTGTAGGTACAAGGGACTCGAGCGTAGCCTCCTATTGGATTGATACCTTGGTTCTCAAAAACTGAGGGAAATACTTACGCTACTTTGCTGCATCATCCCTTCCTCTTTGGGGAAATCCAACACAGTGCTCAAGAGGTAGCAAGAAGAATTTCTGGCGCCGTTGCCGGGGAGTCTGTGCAAAAGTCAACATACCAAGTACCCATCACAATCCCTATCTCCCGCATTACATTATTTGCCATTTGCCTCTCGTTTTCCTCTCCCCCCAGTTCACCCTTGCCATTTTATTCGCCCTCTCTCTCTCTCTATCCTCCCTCTCCCTCTCTATTTGCCTCTTTTGCTTGTGTGTTAGTTTGCTTGTTCGTCGCGATCGCTCAAGATAATACTAAATTGTGTGACTTCACCAATACCAACAACAATGATTTTATTAGCACTCCGATTGCTCCTCTTACCGATGCTGAATCTTGTGAAATTAATGCTGCTATGCTGAATCTTGTCATGAAAGATCCGTTCTCAGGCCTTCCTAGTGAAGATGTCGCTACCCATCTTAATAGCTTCGTTGATTTGTGTGACATGCAAAATAAGAAAGATGTGGATAATGATATTGTTAAATTGAATCTATTTCCTTTTTCGCTTAGAGATCGTGCTAAAGCTTGGTTTTCATCTTTGCCTAAAAATAGTATTGATTCATGGAACAAGTGCAAAGATGCTTTTATCTCTAAGTATTTTCCTCCCGCTAAGATCATCTCTCTTAGAAACGATATTATGAACTTTAAACAACTTGATCATGAACATGTTGCACTAGCTTGGGAGAGAATGAAATTAATGATATGTAATTTCCCTACTCATGGTTTGAATTTGTGGATGATGATACAAATTTTTTATGCCAAATTGAATTTTGCTTCTAGAAATCTTTTAGACTCGGCCGCGGGAGGCACTTTTATGGAAATCACTTTAGGAGAAGCTACTAAATTCCTAGATAATATTATGGTTAATTATTCTTAATGGCATACTAAAAGATCTACTAAAAAGGTGCATGCGATAGAAGAAATCAATGTTTTGAGTGGAAAGATGGATGAACTTATGAAATTATTTGCTAATAAGAGTGTTTCTTCTGATCCTAATGATGTGCCCTTGTCTACTTTGATTGAGAATAATAATGAATCTATGGATGTGAATTTTGTTGGTAGGAACAATTTTGGTAACAACGCGTATAGAGGAAATTTCAATCCTAGGCCTTATCCTAGTAATCCATCTAATAATTATGGTAATTCCTACAACAATTCTTATGGAAATTATAATAAGTTGCCCTCTGATTTTGAATCTAATATTAAAGAATTTATTTCTTCGCAAAATAATTTTAATGCTATGATTGAAGAAAAATTGCTTAAGATTGATGATTTGGCTAGGAACGTTGATAGAATTGCTCTTGATGTTGATTCTTTGAAACTTAGATCTATTCCACCTAAGCATGATATCAACGAGTCTCTCAAAGCCATGAGAATTTCCATTGACGAGTGCAAAGAAAGAACCGCTAGGATGCGTGCTAAAAAAGATGCCTTTATAAAAGCGTGTTCTTCTAGTTCTCATGAAAATAATGATGAAGATCTAAAAGTTATTGATGTGTCCCCTATTAAATATTTGTTTTGCAATATGAATCTTGATAATTATGGGACTGAATATGATCCACCTTTACCTAGAAGGCGTTCTAAGAATTCGGGATTTATTGATCTTGATGCTAAATTTGATAAAAGTGGGATTGAAGAAATTAAAACCCTAGATGTTGCTAAACCCACTATAATGGATTTCAAGGAATTTAACTATGAAAATTTCTCTTTGATTGATTTTATTTCCTTGTTGCAATCCGTGCTAAATTCTCCTCATGCTTATAGTAAAAAAAAGTGTTTACTAAACATATCGTTGATGCCTTGATGCAATCTTATGAAGAAAAACTTGAATTGGAAGTTTCTATCCCTAGAAAAATTTATGATGAGTGGGAACCAACTATTAAAGTTAAAATTAAAGGTCATGAGTTTTATGCTTTGTGTGATTTGGGCGCTAGTGTTTCTACTATTCCCAAAACTTTGTGTGATTTGCTAGATTTCCGTGATTTTGATGATTGCTCTCTAAACTTGCATCTTGCGGATTCCACTATTAAGAAACCTATGGGAAGAATTAATGATGTTCTTGTTGTTGCAAATAGGAATTATGTGTCCATAGATTTCATTGTTCTTGACATAAATTGCAATCCTTCATGTCCTATTATTCTTGGTAGACCTTTCCTTAGAACGATTGGTGCAATTATTGATATGAAGGAAGGAAATATTAGATTTCAATTTCCATTAAGGAAGGGCATGGAACATTTCCCTATAAAGAAAATAAAATTACCATATGAATCTATCATGAGAGCCACTTATGGATTGCCTACCAAAGATGGCAATACCTAGATTTATTCTTGCTTGTTATGCCTAGCTAGGGGCGTTAAACGATAGCGCTTGTTGGGAGGCAACCCAATTTTATTTTTATTCCTTGCTTTTTGCTCCAGTTTAGTAATAAATAAATTATTTAGCACCTGTTTTGGTTGTGTTTTTTGTGTTTAATTAGTGTTTGTGCCAAGTAGAACCGTTGGGAAGACTTGGCGAAAGTCTTGTTGAACTTGCTGTAAAAAACAGAAACTTTAGCGCTCACGAGAACTGCTGTCATTTTTATTTGGAGAGTTATATTTAGTTAATTCTTTTTGAAGATGATTAATAGATAAATTCCTCACGTCCAGCAATTTATTTTAGAATTTTTGGGGTTCCAGATCTTGCGCTAGCTACAGATTACTACAGACTGTTCTGTTTTTGACAGATTCTGTTTTTCGTGTGTTGTTTGCTTATTTTGATGAATCTATGGCTAGTAAAATAGTTTTTAATCCATATAAAAGTTGGAATACAGTAGTTTTAACACCCATATAAATAAAGAATGAGTTCATTACAGTACCTTGAAGTGGTCTTTTATTTTCTTTCGCTAACGGAGCTCACGAGATTTTCTACTTTAAGTTTTGTGTTGTGAAGTTTTCAAGTTTTGGGTAAAGATTTGATGGATTATGGAACAAGGAGTGGCAAGAGCCTAAGATTGGGGATTACCATGGCACCCCCAAGATAATCTAAGGACACCTAAAAGCCAAAGCCTGGGGATTCCCCGGAAGGCATCCCCTCTTTCGTCTACTTCTATCGGTAACTTTACTTGGAGCTATATTTTTATTCACCACATGATATTTGTTTTGCTTGGAGCGTATTTTATAATTTGAGTATTTGCTTGTTAGTCTACCACAATCATCCTTATTGCACACACCTTTTGAGAGAGCCATACATAATTTGGAATTTGATAGAATACTCTATGTGCTTCACTTATATCTTTTGAGTTATATAGTTTTGCTCTAGTGCTTCACTTATATCTTTCAGAGCACGGTGGTGGATTTGTTTTATAGAAACTATTGATATCTGATGCTTCACTTAGATTATTTTGAGAGACTTAATAGCATGGTAATTTTCTTAATAATAATATGCTTGGTATTCAAGATTTGTAAAACTTTCTTTTGAGTGTGTTGAATACTAAGAAAAAATTGATGCTTGATAATTGTTTTGAGATATGAGGATGGTGATATTAGATTCATGCTAGTTGAGTAGTTGTGAATTTGAGAAATTCTTGTGTTAAAGTTTGTGATTCCCGTAGCATGCACGTATGGTGAACTGTTATGTGATGAAGTCGGAGAATGATTTATTTATTGATTGTCTTCCTTATGAGTGGCGGTCGGGGACGAGCGATGGTCTTTTCCTACCAATCTATCCCCCTAGGAGAATGCGCGTAATACTTTGCTTTGATAACTTCTAGATTTTTGCAATAAGTATATGAGTTCTTTATGACTAATGCTGAGTCTATGGATTATACGCACTTTCCTTCCTTCCACCATTGCTAGCCTCTCTAATACCGCGTACTTTTCGCCGGTATCATACACCCACCAAATACCTTCCTCAAAACAGCCACCATACCTACCTATCATGGCATTTCCATAGCCATTCCGAGCTATACTGCCATGCAACTTTCCACCGTTCCGTTCATTATGACACGCTCCATCATTGTCATATTGCTAGCATGATCATGTAGTTGACATCGTATTTGTGGCAAAGCCACCGTTCATAATTCTTTCATACATGTCACTCTTGATTCATTGCATATCCCGGTACATCGCCGGAGGCATTCATATAGAGTCATATTTTGTTCTAAGTATTGAGTTGTAATTGTTCAGTTGTAAGAAAAATAAAAAGTGTGATGATCATCATTTTTAGAGCATTGTCCCAAGTGAGGAAAGGATGATGGAGACTATGATTCCCCCACAAGTCGAGATGAGACTCCGGACGAAAAAAAAGAGGCAAAAAAAAGAGAAAGGCTCAAATAAAAAAAGAGAGAAAAAGAGAGAAGGGACAATGTTACTATCCTTTTACCACACTTGTGCTTCAAAGTAGCACCATGATCTTCATAGTAGAGAGTCTCTCATGTTACCACTTTCATATACTAGTGGGAATTTTTCATTATAGAACTTGGCTTGTATATTCCAATGATGGGCTTCCTCAAATTCCCTAGGTCTTCGTGAGCAAGCGAGTTGGATGCACACCCACTTAGTTTCTTTTGTTGAGCTTTCATATACTTATAGCTCTAGTGCATCCATTGCATGGCAATCCCTACTCACTCACAGTGATATCTATTGATGGGCATCTCCATAGTCCGTTGATACGCCTAGTTGATGTGAGACTATCTTCTCCCTTTTTGTCTTCTCCACAACCACCATTCTGTTCCACATATAGTGCTATATCCATGGCTCACGCTCATGTATTGCGTGAAGATCGAAAAAGTTTTGAAAATGTCAAAAGTATGAAACAATTGCTTGGCTTGTCATCGGGGTTGTACATGATTTAAATACTTTGTGTGGTGAAGATAGAGCATAGCCAGACTATATGATTTTGTAGGGATAGCTTTCTTTGGCCATGTTATTTTGAGAAGACATAATTGCTTTGTTAGTATGCTTGAAGTATTATTATTTTTATGTCAACATGAACTTTTGTATTGAATCTTTTGAATCTGAATATTCATACCACAATTAAGAATATTTACATTGAAATTATGCCAAGTAGCACTCCGCATCAAAAATTCTATTTTTATCATTTACCTACTCGAGGACGAGCAGGAATTAAGCTTGGGGATGCTTGATACGTCTCCAGCGTATCTATAATTTTTTATTGCTCCATGCTATATTATCTACTGTTTTGGACATTATTGGGCTTTATTATCCACTTTTATATTATTTTTGGGACTAACCTATTAACCGGAGGCCCAGCCCAGAATTGCGGTTTTTTGCCTGTTTTAGGGTTTCGAAGAAAAGGAATATCAAACGGAGTCCAAATGGAATGAAATCTTCGGAAACATGATTTTCTCATCAGATAAAGATCCAGGAGACTTGGACCCTCCGTAATAAAGCCACGAGGCGGTCATGAGAGTGGAGGGCGCCCCCCCTAGGGCGTGCCCCCTGCCTCGTGGGCCCCTCGAAGCTCCACCGACGTACTTCTTCCTCCTATATATATCCATGTACCCCCAAACGATCAGAGACAAAGCCAAAAACCTAATTCCACCGCCGCAACTTTCTGTATCCACGAGATCCCATCTTGGGGCCTGTTCCAGAGCTCCGCTGGAGGGGGCATCGATCACGGAGGGCTTCTACATCATCATCCAAGCCCCTCCGATGAAGTGTGAGTAGTTTACTTCAGACCTACGGGTCCATATTTAGTAGCTAGATGGCTTCTTCTCTCTTTTTGGATCTCAATACAATGTTCTCCCCCTCTCTTGTGGAGATCTATTCGATGTAATCTTCTTTTTGTGGTGTGTTTGTTGAGACCGATGAATTGTGGGTTTATGATCAAGTCTATCTATGAATAATATTTGAATCTTCTCTGAATTCTTTTATGTATGATTGATTATCTTTGCAAGTCTCTTTGAATTATCAGTTTGGTTTGGCCTACTAGATTGGTTGTTCTTGCCATGGGAGAAGTGCTTAGCTTTGGGTTCGATCTTGCGGTGTCCTTTCCCAGTGACAGAAGGGGCAGCAAGGCACGTATTGTATCGTTGCCATCGAGGATAACAAGATGGTTTTTTATCATATTGCATGAAACTATCCCTCTACATCATGTCATCTTGCTTAAGGCGTTACTCTTTTTTTAACTTAATACTCTAGATGCATGCTGGATAGCGGTCGATGAGTGGAGTAATAGTAGTAGATGCAGAATCGGTTCGGTGTACTTGTCTCGGACGTGATGCCTATATACATGATCATACCTAGATATTCTCATAACTATGCTCAATTATGTCAATTGCTCAACAGTAATTTGTTCACCCACCGTAGAATACTTATGTTCTTGAGAGAAGCCACTAGTGAAACCTATGGCCCCCGGGTCTCTTTCTCATCATATTATTCTCCATCACTTTATTATTGCTTTGCTTTTACTTTGCCTTTTACTTTTTACTTTGCATCTCTATACCAAAAATACCAAAAATATTATTTATCATCTCTATCAGATCTCACTTTCGTAAGTGACCGTGAAGGGATTGACAACCCCTAAGCGCGTTGGTTGCGTTGAGCTATTGTTTTTGTGTAGGTACAAGGGACTCGAGCGTAGCCTCCTACTGGATTGATACCTTGGTTCTCAAAAACTGAGGGAAATACTTACGCTACTTTGCTGCATCATCCCTTCCTCTTCGGGGAAATCCAACGCAGTGCTCAAGAGGTAGCAAGAAGAATTTCTGGCGTCGTTGCCGGGGAGTCTGCGCAAAAGTCAACATACCAAGTACCCATCACAATCCCTATCTCCCGCATTACATTATTTGCCATTTTCCTCTTGTTTTCCTCTCCCCCCAATTCACCCTTGCCGTTTTATTCGCCCTCTCTCTCTCTCTCTATCCTCCCTCTCCCTCTCTATTTGCCTCTTTTTCTTGTGTGTTAGTTTGCTTGTTCGTCACGATGGCTCAAGATAATACTAAATTGTGTGACTTCACCAATACCAACAACAATGATTTTATTAGCACCCCGATTGCTCCTCTTACTGATGCTGAATCTTATGAAATTAATGCTACTTTGCTGAATCTTGTCATGAAAGATCCGTTCTCCGGCCTTCCTAGTGAAGATGTCGCTACCCATCTTAATAGCTTCGTTGATTTGTGTGACATGCAAAAGAAGAAAGATGTGGATAATGATACTGTTAAATTGAAGCTATTTCCTTTTTCGCTTAGAGATCGTAGCAGCCACGTAAAACTTGCAACAACAAAGTAGAGGACGTCTAACTTATTTTTGCAGGGCATGTTGTGATGTGATATGGTCAAGACATGATGCTAAATTTTATTGTATTAGATGATCATGTTTTGTAACAGAGTTATCGGCAACTGGCAGGAGCCATATGGTTGTCGCTTTATTGTATGAAATACAATCACCATGTAATTGCTTTACTTTGTCACTAAGCGGTAGCAATAGTTGGCGAGACGACAACGATGCTTCGATGGAGATCAAGGCGTCAAGCCGGTGACGATGGTGATCATGATGGTGCTTTGAAGATCGAGATCAAAGGCACAAGATGATGGTGGCCATATCATATCACTTATATTGATTGCATGTGATGTTTATCCTTTATGCATCTTATTTTGCTTAGTTCGGCGGTAGCATTACAAGATGATCTCTCACTAAATTTCAAGGTATAAAGTGTTCTCCCTGAGTATGCACCATTGCTACAGTTCGTCGTGCCAAGACACCACGTGATGATCGGGTGTGATAAGCTCTACTTCATATACAACGGGTGCAAGCCAGTTTTGCACACGCGGAATACTCGGGTTAAACTTGACGAGCCTAGCATATGCAGATATGGCCTCGGAACACTGAGACCGAAAGGTCGAGCGTGAATCATATAGTAGATATGATCAACATAGTGATGTTCACCATTGAAAACTACTCCATCTCACGTGATGATCGGACATGGTTTAGTTGATATGGATCACGTGATCACTTAGATGATTAGAGGGATGTCTATCTAAGTGGGAGTTCTTAAGTAATATGATTAATTGAACTTTAATTTATCATGAACTTAATCCTGATAGTATTTGCATATCTATGTTGTAGATCAATAGCTCGCATATAGCTTCCCCGTTTTATTTATGATATGTTCCTAGAGAAAACTAATTAAGTTGAAAGATGATGGTAGCCATGATGCGGACTAGGTCTGTGATCTGAGGATTATCCTCATTGCTGCACAGAAGAATTATGTCCTTGATGCACCGCTAGGTGACGGACCTATTTCAGGAGCAGAGGCAGACGTTATGAACATTTGGCAAGCTCGGCATGATGACTACTTGATAGTTTAGTGCGCCATGCTTTACGGCTTAGAACCGAGACTTCAAAAACGTTTTGAACACCATGGAGCATATAAGATGTTCCAAGAGTTGAAATTAGTATTTCAGACTCATGCCCGTGTCGAGAGGTATGATACCTGTGATAGTACTTTGCCTACAAGATGGAGGAGAATAGATCAGCTAGTGAGCATGTGCTCAAAATGTCTGAGTACATCACTTGAATCAAGTGGGAGTTAATCTTCCAGATAAGATAGTGATTGACATAGTTCTCTAGTCACTATCACCAAGTTACTAGAACTTCGTGATGAACTATAATATGCAAGGGATAACGGAAACGATTCCCAAGCTCTTCACGATGCTGAAATTGGCAAAGGTAGAAATCAAGAAAAAGCATCAAGTGTTGATGGTTGACAAGAACACTAGTTTCAAGTAAAAGGGCAAGGGAAAGAAAGGGAACTTCAAGAAGAATGGAAAGCTAAGTTGCCACTCCCATGAAGAAACCCAAAGCTAGACCCAAGCCTGTAACTGAGTGCTTCTACTGCAAAGGAAATGGTCACTGGAAGCGAAACTGCCCCAAATACTTGGTGGATAAGAAGGATGGCAAAGTGAACAAAAGTATATATGATATACATGTTATTGATGTGTACTTTACTAGTGTTCATAGTATCCCCTGGGTATTTGATACTGGTTCAGTTGCTATGATTAGTAACTTAAAACATGAGTTACAAAATGAGCAGAGACTAGTTGAGGGCGAGGTGATGATGTGTGTTGGAAGTGATTCCAAGGTTGATAAGATCACCATCGCATACTCCCTCTACCTTCGGGATTAGTATTGGAACTAAATAAATGTTATTTGGTGTTTGCGTTGAGCATAAATATGATTGGATCATGTTTATTGCGACACGGTTATTCATTTAAGTCAAAGAATAATCGTTGTTCTGTTTATATGAATAAAACCTTCTATGGTCTTACATCTAATGTAAATGGTTTACTGAATATTGATCACAGTGATACACATATTCATAATATTGAAACCAAAAGATGCAAAGTTAATAATGATAGTGCAACTTATTTGTGGCACTGCCGTTTAGGTCATATTGGTGTAAAGCGCATGAAGAAACTCCATGCTGATGGGCTTTTGGAATCACTTGATTATGAATCACTTGATGCTTGTGAACCATGCCTCATGGGCAAGATGACTAAGACTCCATTCTCCGGAACAATGGAGCAAGCCACTGACTTATTGGAAATAATACATACCGATGTATGCGGTCCGATGAGTGTTGAGGCTCGCGGCGGGTATCATTATTTTCTGACCTTCACAGATGATTTGAGAAGATATGAGTATATCTACTTAATGAAACATAAGTCTGAAACATTTGAAAAGTTCAAGGAATTTCAGAGTGAAGTGGAAAATCATTGTAACAAGAAAATAAAGTTTCTACGATCTGATCGCGGAAACAAATATTTGTGTTACGAGTTTGGTCTTCATTTGAAACAATGAGAAATAGTTTCGCAACTCACGCCACCTGGAACACCACAATGTAATGGTGTGTCTGAACGTCGTAATCGTACTTTATTAGATATGGTACGATCTATGATGTCTCTTGCCGATTTACCACTATCATTATTGGGTTATGTATTGGAGACAACCGCATTCACGTTAAAAAGGGCACAATATAAATCCGTTGAGATGACACCATATGAACTATGGTTGGGCAAGAAACCCAAGTTGTCGTTTCTTAAAGTTTGGGGTTGTGATGCTTATGTGAAAAAGTTTGAGCCTCATAAGCTCAAACCCAAATCGGAGAAGTGCGTCTTCATAGAATACCCAAAAGAAACTGTTGGGTACACCTTCTATCACAGATCCGAGAGGCAAGATCTTTGTTGCTAAGAGTGTATCCTTTCTAGAGAAGGAGTTTCTCTCGAAAGAAGTGAGTGGGAGGAAAGTAGAACTTGATGGTAATTGTACCTTCTCCTGAATTGGAAAGTAGTTCATCACATAAATCAGTTCTAGTGTTTCCTACGCCAATTAGTGAGGAAGCTAATGATAATGATCATGAAACTTCAGATCAAGTTACTACCGAACCTCATAGGTCAACCATAGTATGGTCCGCACCAGAGTGGTACGGTAATTCTTTCTAGAAGTCATGTTACTAGACCACGACGAACCTACGAAGTATGAGGAAGCGATGATGAGCCCAGATTCCACAAAATGGCTTGAGGCCATGAAATCTGAGATGGATCACTAGACATCGGTCAAAATTATCCTTAGTGGAATAAGGATATGTTTCTCGGTTATGGAGGTGACAAAAAGTTTGCCGTAAAGAGTCACGTCAATGCAAGTTTTGACACCGATCTGGATGACTCTAAGTCTCAATCTGGATACATATTGAAAGTGGGAGCAATTAGCTAGAGTAGCTCCGTGCAGAGCATTGTAGACATAGAAAAATTTGCAAAATACATACGGCTCTGAATGTGGCAGACCCGTTGACTAAATTTCTCTCACAAGCAAAACATGATCACTCTTTGGGTGTTAATCACATAGAGATGTGAACTAGATTATTGACTCTAGTAAACCCTTTGGGTATTAGTCACATGGAGATGTGAACTAATCACATAAAAATGTGAACTATTGGTGTTAAATCACATGACGATGTGAACTAGATTATTGACGCTAGTGCAAGTGGGAGACTGAAGGAAATATGCCCTAGAGGCAATAATAAAGTTGTTATTTATATTTCCTTATATCATGATAAATGTTTACCATTCATGCTAGAATTGTATTAACCGAAAACTTGATACATGTGTGAATACATAGGCAAATAGAGTGTCCCTAGTATGCCTCTACTTGACTAGCTCGTTAATCAAAGATGGTTAAGTTTCCTAGCCATAGACATGTGTTGTCATTTGATTAACGGGATCACATCGTTAGAGAATGATGTGATGGACAAGACCCATCCGTTAGCTTAGTGAAAGTGCGTTATACCGACTAGAGGGGGGGTGAGTAGGCGATTTTTATGAAAGTCTTCAAAACGTGGAAGTTTCGAAGACAAACGATAGAAATAAACCTATAACCATGCAGCGGAAGGTAGACTACACTAGGTAAACCACAGTCATGTATTCAATGAAGTGAAAGCACAATGACTAATAGCAGCTAGGTAGTAAGGATCAGGTAGGAAGATATTAGGAAGCCAAACAGAACACGCAGTCACTCAGTGAAGACAAAAGATAGTGCAATCATACAATGACTTCACAAGGAACAACAGTAAGTAAAGGGAAGGGAAGGATGAAACCAGTGACTCGTTGAAGACAATGATTTGTTGGACCAGTTCCAGTTGCTGTGACAACTGTACGTCTGGTTAGGGCGGCTAGGTATTTAAACCTGAGGACACACAGTCCCGGACACCCAGTCCTGAACACCCAGCTCAGGACACCCAGTCCTCACCGTATTCCCCTTGAGCTAAGGTCACACAGACCTCGCCCAATCACTCTAGTAAGTCTTCAAGGTAGACTCCCAAACCTTCACAGACTTCGTTCACCGGCGATCCACAATGTCTCCTGGATGCTCAGAACGCGACGCCTAACCGGCTGGAGGATTCACAGTCCTCAAGTGTAATAAGTCTTCAGATCACACAGACAAGAAGACTTAAGTGATGCCTAATTCTCTTTGGCTCTGGGTGGTTAGGGCTTTATCCTCGTAAGGAATTCTCTCTCAAAGGCTTCGAGGTGGGTTGCTCTCAAACGACAAAAGCCATACTCTAACTCTGAGCAGCCAACCGTTTATGGTTGTAGGGGGTGGGCTATTTATAGCCACTAGGCAACCCAACCTGATTTGTCTGAAATGACCCTGGGTCACTAAGGAACTGACACGTGTTCCAACGGTCAGATTTCAAACTCACACGGCAACTTTACTTGGGCTACAAGCAAAGCTGACTTGTCCGACTCTGGACAAGATTCGCTCTCATAGTCTTCACTCGAAGACATATGTTTTGGTTAAGCATCACTTCAGTCATTCTGACTGGTTCTCTTGGACCCCACTTAACAGTACGGTGGTTCCTATGACTCAACACAGAAGAAAAAGAACTACGAAAGATCTAAGTCTTCGAGCTCCATAGGCTTCATGCGATGTCTTCTCTTGTCATAGTCTTCAACGTGAATATCTTCATATACCACCTTTGACATCAATGTCTTCATACATTTTTAGGGGTCATCTCTGGTAGGGAAACCGAATCAATGAGGGACTTCTACCTGTGTTATCCTGCAATCCTCACAAACACATTAGTCCCTCAACTAGGTTTGTCGTCAATACTCCAAAACCAACTAGGGGTGGCACTAGATGCACTTACAATCTCCCCCTTTTTGGTGATTGATGACAAACTAGTTGAAGTTTTCAACGGGGAATATAATATGTGAAATTGTAAAGGATAAGGAATTGTCTTCATAAGTTGCAAGGGCTCCCCCTGAAGATGTGCATATAAGTAATTTGCTTTTGGAATGCAAATGCACATGGCAGGTTGTGCTTGTGGAGATCCTCTTCTTATGATGGCAATCCACTATGCATGTGAAGGTATGTGAAGATAATGACATGCATAATGGAAAATAGACGTCTGCAAAATGATCTAAGTGCGGAATTTATCGTCGCACATGCGGAATTTATCATCGCATCACAAGGTGGCAAATAAGTAGCAGACGACCATCGAGTTTAAGTGTTACAACTCAAAGAACCAAATGTATCAAAACGAGAGTTGTAAACACGAAGCAAAATATAAAGCAACCGCCCATATGGACCCGCTTGAAGACTATCAAACTCATATGCTTCTCCCCCTTTTGTCAGTAAGGACCAAAAAGGGTTGAAGACATAGAGCATCTACTCGTTTCCATGAAGAGTAGGTGAAGCAGCAGGGTCTTCGGTGGTGTTCGGCGGTGCAGAAGAACTTGGAGCAGTGTCGAAGCGTGCTGAAGGAGGTGGCGGTGAAGTAGCATCGTCTTCGTCCTCGATCACTCTGGGCATTCACAGTTGCCGCAGAGGAAGAGAACTCAGAGTCTTCAAGAGATGGAGTTCGTCGCAGCACTGCCCTTCGAGGAGGTGTGGAGTCAAACTTGAAGCGTTCAGAGAAGCCATCCTCTTGAAGATCATCTTCAGAGCACATAAGCGTCAGCCCTTTCCATGTGGGTCGAGAGGTTTCATGGGAAACAAAGGCATTCTTGGTGGCAAGATTACGAATGCGGTTCACATCCACCAAGAGGCTTTGCATTTGGCGCTTCAGCCAGTCATGATGCCTATCCTGTTTCTGATGAAGAGCCACCAGAAGCTCTCGGTCATTGAGAACACGAGATCGCTTCTTGGGTCGTTGGGCAATAGTGCTTTCGGTGGCTTCAGTAAGGGCACGATGAGGTGCACGTGTAGTTCCAGCCAGAGGATAAACACGGGTGACTGCTTCAACTCCTTCAATGTTCTGAGAGAAACTTTGATGCTCCGCATTCTGAAGACTAAGAGGCTCCTTAGCAGGCTTAGGATAAATGGCTTCAACGGACATATCCACATCAGGCAGAAAGATCCGATGATTGCGAGCAGATGGCTGATATGAGATAGCGGGGTGGAGTTTAATCAGCTGCATTATCCATGGAGCATAGAACTTCAAGCCATAAAGATCAGAGCCTGATGCAGCAAGTTGGTGGATGAAGAAGTCTTGTGCATTGAAGCATTTGCCATGAAGAATATATGTAAGTGCATCTAGTGCCACCCTAGTTGGTTTTGGAGTATTGACGACAAACCTAGTTGAGGGACTAATGTGTTTGTGAGAATTGCAGGATAACACAGGTAGAAGTCCCTCATTGATTCGGTTTTCCTACCAGAGATGACCCCTAAAAATGTATGAAGACATTGATGTCAAAGGTGGTATATGAAGATATTCACATTGAAGACTATGACAAGAGAAGACATCGCATGAAGCCTATGGAGCTCGAAGACTTAGATCTTTCGTAGTTCTTTTTCTTCTTTGTTGAGTCATAGGAACCACCGTACTGTTAAGTGGGGTCCAAGAGAACCAGTCAGAATGACTGAAGTGATGCTTAACCAAAACCTATGTCTTCGAGTGAAGACTATGAGAGCGAATCTTGTCCAGAGTGGACAAGTCAGCTTTGCTTGTAGCCCAAGTAAAGTTGCCGTGTGAGTTTGAAATCTGACCGTTGGAACACGTGTCAGTTCCTTAGTGACCCAGGGTCATTTCGGACAAATCAGGTCGGGTTGCCAAGTGGCTATAAATAGCCCACCCCCTACAACCATAAACGGTTGGCTGCTCAGATTCAGAGTACGGCTTTTGTCGTTTGAGAGCAACCCACCTCGAAGCCTTTGAGAGAGAATTCCTTGCGAGGATAAAGCCCTAACCACCCAGAGCCAAAGAGAATTAGGCATCACTTAAGTCTTCTTGTCTGTGTGATCTGAAGACTTATTACACTTGAGGACTGTGAATCCTCCAGCCGGTTAGGCATCGCGTTCTGAGCATCCAAGAGACATTGTGGATGCCGGTGAACGAAGTCTGTGAAGGTTTGGGAGTCTACCTTGAAGACTTACCAAAGTGATTGGGCAAGGTCTATGTGACCTTAGCTCAAGGGGAATACGGTGAGGACTGGGTGTCCTGAGCCGCATGTTCAGGACTGGGTGTTCGGGACTGTGTCTCCTCGGGTTTAAATACCTAGCCTCCCTAACCAGATGTATAGTTGTCACACAAACTGGAACTGGTCCAACAAATCATTGTCTTCAACGAGTCACTGGTTTCATCCTTCCCTTCCCTTTACTTACTGTTGGTCCTTGTGAAGTCATCGTATGATTGCACTATCTTTTGTCTTCACTGAGTGACTTCTTGTTCTGATTAGCTTCTCAATATCTTCCTACCTGATCCTTACTACCTAGCTGCTATTAGTCATTGTGCTTTCACTTCATTGAATACTTGACTATGGTTTGCCTAGTGTAGTCTACCTTCCGCTGCATGGTAATAGGTTTATTTCTATCATTTGTCTTCGAAACTTCCACGTTTTAAAGACTTTCATAAAAATCGCCTATTCACCCCCCTCTAGTCGATATAACGCACTTTCAATTGGTATCAGAGCAAGGTGCTCCCTTGTTCTGTGTGATTCGGTTTAACCACCTGGAGTTTTAGCTATGTCGACTGCAGGGATAATTAAAGTCTCCGCTGCGTGCCCCGTCTTCGATGGAACTGAATATCCCTACTGGAAGAATAAGATGCGCATGCATCTTGAAGCCATTGACGTCGACCTATGGTATGTCGTCAAGAACGGCGTTCCCAAGGCTGGAGAAGGTCTCACTGTTGCTGACGTCAAGAAGTTCGTTCAACTGGACTCTACTGCCAAGAATATCATCTGTGGTCATCTGACCAAAGGACAGTATGGCCACGTGAGTGCGTTGGAAACGTCTAAGCTAGTCTGGGACTGGCTCTCCAAGGTCAACAAAGGCGTCTCAACCCAGAGAGATCAGAGAATCATGTCCTTCGCAACCTCTTCAACCGCTTCAAGCGAAATGACAATGAGAATGTCCAGCTCATGTTTGATCGACTCACTGACATCACAAATGAGCTTCAAGCCCTCGCGCTACTGAGAAAACCAAGCATGAAGTCGTCAAGACACTACTGAGATCACTTGATAGTTCGTTTGACACCCTAGCCCTGATGATTCAAGAACGTCCTGATTTCAAGACACTCGATCATCTGACATACTTGAAGAGGCTCAACACACATGAGTTTTAGCTTTCTGAGAAAGAGATATCTACGGTCCAAACTATGGGCGAACGTCGTGCCTTGAAGGCAAAGTTGTCTCCTCATCTGAAGAAGAATCTGACAAGCAGTTCGTGATGAATCCTGAAGACATTGAAGGGAACTTGCTATGCTTGTGAAGAAGTTCCAAAAATTCACCAAGAAGAAAGGCTTCAGAAAGTCTTCACGATCAAGCTCAAGGAATGATGAAGCTTCTGCTCATGACTACAAGAAGAAAACATGTCACAAGTGCAAGAAACCTGGCCACTTCATCTCTGAGTGTCCGCAGTGGGACAATGAGAACAAAAAGAAGAAGAAGAGCAAGGAATATGACTCTGACGACAAGAAGAAGAAGAAATACTCAAAGTCTTCTTCCAAGTCTTCCTCAAAGTCTTCATCACACAAGAAGAGCTCATCTGGCAAGGCACGTGCGTTTGTTGGCAAGGAAATGGATTCAGAGGAGGAGTCCGCTTCTGAGGAGGCGGAGGTGGAGTCTGAGGAGGAGTCCGATTCTGGCGTTGCAAGTCTGGCTACAGCATACGTTGCCAAGTCCATCTTCAACACTGAAGACAATGACTTCACCACCGACACCGATGCAAATGACAAGGACTACTCCGCTCCTACCTACTGCTTCATGGCACGCGGTGCCAAGGTAAACACACGCACTACTCACTATCAAACATCTAGTGACGATGACTCTGATTGTGGTTCAAGACCCAGCTACAAAACACTTGCTAAAATTGCAACTGAACAACAGAAAGCCATGGAACATATTCAAAAACTGTTAGACAAAAGCGATGATCTGTTGCGCTGAAATGACTCGATCTGAGTCCTTAATTGAAGACATAAAAAAATCTTCACGTTAAGTATGAGGAACTTGAAAGTCGTCATGAAATGCTCTCAATAACTCATGAAAGGCTTTCCTATGATTATCTTCAAAGGAAGCAAGATCTTTTGAAATTGAGAGTGGCTCATGAAGATCTTCAAAAGGTTAACGAGTCACTTCGCGCCGAACAGATCAGTTCAGCTCAGGAAGGATTTGAACCACCATGTCTTAAATGCTAATGCTACTTCTGTTGCTGAATGTTCTACTGCTGCTACTATTGCAATATCATCAACTGTTGATGTGGTAACTAACCCCTCTGCTGAGGATACCACTGCTATTGCTGATGAGAATGCTAGGTTGAAGACACTGCTTGAAACAGGGATGTACAAAAGTCTCAAAGGGCATTAGACACTATGTGATGTCCTCAAAAGGCAGATTCTGAACCGAAACCCTAGGAAAGAGGGTGTTGGGTTCGAAAGGAAAATGAATGCTGATGGCTCTTACTGGAAACCTGAGAAGCACCCCAAAACCACATGGGTTGCTGCAAAGGAACCTTCAGCGGATCCATCCACCCTATCTGGCTTCACTTGTGCTAATCCCATTGTTATTGATGAATCCTTTGATGCAAACTATAAACTGTTTAAGAATCAGAATGGTGAAGTGTTTGCCAGGTATATTGGTACTAACTGCAGGAATGGACCGCCTATGAAGAAGATTTGGGTGCCAAAAAGGTGTTTGGAGAATCTTCCTATGGATGTCATCATGACACCACAGGTGAAGAAGACAAACCCCAGACCACCGGCTTCATACGGTCCAAAGCTTCATACAGACAAAGGACTCACCTGAGTCGCACTAACGCAAATGTTTTGCAGGGAACATACTCAGGCCTATGAATATGAGCGCGTTTCATCAAACCGCCATGTTCATAAGACCAAGAACTACTTCTGCTTATTCTTATGAGTACTATTGTCCACCTGCAAGACTATTTGCTAGGGCTCCAAAGCCAAAGTTCTCAGATGCTGCACTTAGACTCATTGCTTCGAAGCCACCCTTGAAGATGTGGGTGGCTAAGAAAGCTTAACTCTCTTTTGCAGGGAAGGGTCTCCAGCCGAAAATCAAACGCGTCTGAAGCTATTGCTGGGGACCTTAAACATCTTGTAGGGCGCAAGATCAAATGCCCAAATGGTCTTATTATGTATTTTGTTCCTGAGTCGCTTGCTACTTGCCCTATCAGTCCTAACCTCGATCTAAGCTTTCATAATCCACTTGCTCGTCAAATGTTATGCTTCACAATTCTCTTCGTGAAGCCTATCCCCCTAATTGCACTGTAGGGTATGACACCAGCTGCTTCAGAATGGATTATTGACAGTGGATGTACTAATCACATGACTGGCAAGCGAAGTCTTCTCATGGACTCAACCTTACGTCCATCTGACAAGAGTCACATCACATTTGTTGATACTGGTAAAAGCAAGGTATTGGGTCTAGGTAGAGTTGCAATCTTAAAGGATCAGCACATGGATAAAGTGATGTTTGTTGAATCCCTTGGTTTCAACTTAATGTCTGTCTTCAATGCTTTGTGATTTAAATATATGTGATGTTTGGAAAATATCGTTGCCTTGTTCTAATGGAATCTGACAAGTCTCTAGTGTTTGAAGGGTATCGAGGAAAGATGATTTGTAACGTGGTAGATTTCTCAGCAGGAACACAGCTTGCCGTATGTCTTCTAGCAAAACTTCAGAATGCTGGCTCTGGCATCGGAGGCTAGGGCATGCTGGCATGAGGAACCTGCACACCCTTGCAAAGAAGAAGCATGTCATAAGGCATCGAGGGCGTCAAGTTCCAAGAAAGATCACTTATGCCGGTGCCTGTGAAGCAGGAAAGATGACGAGGGCCAAGCATCCCCTCGGAAGACAATCATGACAACGACTCGACCCTTCGAACTGCTTCCACATTGGATCTTTTCGGTCCCACTCATTACTCAACTCTTACTACTACTGCTTGTCTCTATGGCTTTGTCATTGTTGATGATTATTCTAGATATACTTGGGTGCACATAATCCTCTACAAGACTGAAGTGCAGGATGTCTTCAGACGCTTCGCCAATCGAGCAATGAACAACTATGGCGCCAAGATAAAAGCACATAAGAAGTGACAATGGCACTGAATTCAAGAACACTGGCCTTGATACATATCTTGATACTTGGGCATCACACATGATTCTCAGCTCCAGTACACGCCCACAGCAGAATGGCGTCGTCGAACGCAAGAACAGAACACTTATGAGATGGCCGCGAACGATGCTTGATGATACAAGACTCCAAGAAAAGTTCTGGCCTGAAGCCATTGATACTGCATGCCATACAATCAACGTGTTTATCTTCACAAGCTTCTGAACAAGACATCTTATGAGCTCCTTACTGGCAAGAAGCCAAATGTCAGTTACTTCAGAGTATTTGGCGCCAGGTGCTGGATCAAGGATCCACATCACACTTCAAAATTTGCACCAAAAGCACATGAGGGTTTTATGCTTGGATATGGAAAGGATTCGCACTCCTACAGAGTCTTCAATCTCTTTCATTATAAAGTGGTTGAAACAGTGGATGTGCGTTTGATGAGACTAACGGTTCACAAAGAGAGCACCTGCCAAATGTGCTAGATGAAGTTCCATCCAGCGAATCAATCAAGCTAATGGGAACTGGAGAAATCATACCCTCTGAAGCTCAACCTGAAGAGGAACTTATCATCTCCGCACCTGATCAACCTGAAGACAATGCTCAGCCTGAAGACAATCCCACTAACAATGACAATGATCAGCAAGAGCAAAATCTTCGCCCTGTACATCCTCGTGTTGCCAATGAAGTGCAGATTGAGAGAATAATTGATAGCATCAATGCACCTAGGTCCGCTCACTCGTTCAAGGGCAACTCAGCTGCAAATTTCTGTGGGCACTTCGCATTCGTCTCAATAACAGAACCCAAGAAAGTTGAAGAAGCCTTCATGGAACCTGAATGGATTCAAGCTATGCAAGAAGAGCTTCAACAGTTTGAGCTGAATAATGTATGGGAACTGGTTAAGCATCCTGATCCTCGGAAGCACAACATAATAGGCACCAAATGGATATACCGCAACAAGCAAGATGAGCATGGTCAAGTTGTCAGAAACAAAGCTCGTCTCGTTGCTCAAGGATATACTCAAGTGGAAGGCATTGACTTCGATGAAACATTTGCTCCTGTGGCTCGACTTGAAGCCATACGCATACTGCTGGCCTATGCAAATCATCATAACATACTTCTATATCAAATGGATGTGAAGAGTGCTTTTCTCAATGGCAAGATTGAAGAAGAAGTGTATGTTGCACAACCGCCTGGCTTTGAAGATCCAAAACATCCTGACATGGTATACAAGCTCAACAAGGCACTGTATGGCCTCAAACAAGCCCCTCGGGCTTGGTATGACACACTCAAATACTTCCTGAAGAGCAAAGGCTTCATACCTGGTTCCCTCGACCCCACTCTCTTCACAAGACATATGATGGTGAACTGTTTGTGTGCCAAATATATGTGGATGACATTATCTTCGGCTGCACCAATCAGAAGTACAGTGAAGAGTTTGGATATATGATGCAAGAGCAATATCAGATGTCCATGATGGGAGAGCTGAAGTTCTTCCTCGGTCTTCAAATACGACAGCAACGCAACGGCATCTTCATATCTCAAGAGAAGTATCTCAAAGATTGCCTGAAGAAGTTCGGTATGCAAGACTGCAAAGGCTTCACGACGCCAATGCCAGCCAAACATCATCTGGGTCCCGACGACAATGGTAAAGAGTTCGATCAAAAGGTATACCGCTCCATGATTGGTTCTTTACTTTATCTATGTGCATCTAGGCCAGATATTATGCTTAGTGTTTGCATGTGTGCTCGATTCCAAGCGGCACCAAAGGAGTCGCATCACTTAGCTGTGAAGCGAATTCTTCGATATTTGGCTTACACCCCAACTCTAGGATTATGGTATCCAAAGGGCTCAGAGTTTGATCTGGTTGGATTCTCGGATGCTGATTATGCTGGTGACAAGGTGGATCGCAAGTCTACATCAGGCACATGTCATTTTCTGGGACGATCACTTGTATGTTGGTCTTCAAAGAAGCAGAACTGTGTATCTCTCTCCACTGCTGAATCTGAATACATTGCTGCTGGATCTTGCTGCGCTCAGCTTCTGTGGATGAAGCAAACACTCAAAGACTATGGCATTCATCTGAAGCAAGTGCCACTCTACTGCGACAACGAAAGCGCCATCAAGATTGCCAACAACCCAGTTCAGCACTCGAAGACAAAGCACATTGAAATTCGTCATCACTTTCTCAGAGATCATGTTGTGAAGGAAGATATTGATATCATACACGTCAACACTGAAGAGCAATTGGCAGATATCTTCACCAAGCCCTTGGATGAGAAGAGATTTTGCAAGTTACGGTGTGAGCTAAATATCTTGGAATCCTCAAATGTCCTGTGATCAGGCACACATCCTAACACTTATGCATATTGATGACTTAGGTGTGCAACACACGAAGTAAAGTATATCTTCAATCAATGAAGACATACGTTCTAAGTGTGAATACATTAACGTGGAATTTGACTTCGGAGCACCACGATAATTGTGCGCCGTGTCTGGGTCTAATACTTCCTATACGGTGGGTAACGCCACCACCAAATTCTTCTGTTTGAAGTGTTTTACTCATGGCGTTACATTTGCTATGTCTTCACATTTGGTTTGGCTTCAATCTCAACATGTCTTCATGATTATCTTCACTATGTTGATTATATATATACTAGTGTTCTATCCTCTACAGCATTCACTTATAGCTATGTCTTCTTGTTGAATCTTCTGAACTAAGTGAATGTGATCGGACCCTAACCTCTCTATGCTTTCTATCTCAAACTCTATCTCTCCAAATCATATGAATTCTCTTGAAACTGTCAAATGTCTTCTCTACGTCCTTGTCAACAGAAGATACAGAGACAAACATTAAGTCCGCTTTCAATGCTAATTCCTTCACCTGAAACCCGGAGAAGTGGGAACGACCACCCGACAATCCAGGCATGCATGGGACGTGGAACAACCTCCGATATGTTGCATGATGACCACGTGTTCCTCAGATGTGAATCGCCAGGGGCACCTGTGTAATAACATTGAGCCGCCCCTGTCACCTGTGTAATAACACTGAGCCGCCCCTGTCCCTATAAATACACGCCTCACCACAGTCATTATCTCTTCTTCCACTCTCACACGAACCCTAGCGCCACCGCTAGCCCTCGACGACGCCGGCGACGAAGCGCTTAGCTGCCACAACCTCTCCGACGCCGTCTTCACGCTGATCGCGGACATCGTCTTCTCCGTCGTCGTCGTAGGTGTCCTCCATCGCCAAGTTAGGGCACGGACGATCGAACTGCTCGGCCTCCTCTTCCACTCCGTCTAGCAGTTCTTCGTGTGGTAAATAAAACTTCCTTTTTACGGCCCCTTTGATCCTATAGATTCGTCACTTTCTACGACAAGCAGTTTCTATTCACACAAGTTGGATCTATTTCATACTGCATCTCGTAATATGCCTAGTATATTCACTTATGCTTCACAAAGTAGTTAGATTCCTCACTTGTACTGATCCGTGGATTCGTACAAATCTGGAACCTACTCCTTATCTATGAGTGAATGTCTTCGCATGATGAGGTCAATGTCTTCTAAACTGATTTATCTTCAAAATCTTCTGAGAATGCATATGACCTCTTCCCCTTCCCTCGCACCTTAATGCTGTCACAGGTACATGTCCGTGGGAGAATCCCTTGGTTCTCATAGTCTGCATTCATTTGCAGAATTCTTACAGCATCATATAAATTCTCCCGAAGCCAGTTCATGTTTGTCCAGCAAGCGAAAGCCTTTGAACGTATTGAAGCCATTCAGCTTAAAGTTCATGGCTACAGAGAAATCAGCAAGGAAGGGTGGCAGAAAGCATCGAGGTGAAACATCAAGAGATCTGCCCGATGACCTCTCAGAGCTGTACAAGACAGATCCAGAAGAGGATTACAATCAGCGCAAGACACGAATCCAATGGATTCGATGATATTGGGCAGAACAGTGGTTCAAGTACAGGTTTGTGACAAAGGAATATGCTGAGAAGAATGCCATCAAGTGACCATGGGGAGACATCCTATACAGAAATCTTCAACCCAGGTCCAGACATGAAGCCATTGAACAAGGCTTCTATCGCTGCATGGTCCGTGGACCACAGCCTGCGGATGCTGACCCATCGTCACTGCTATGGTGTCGTGACGACAATCTGTTCAAGCGCTACTTCCAGTTTTCCCAGAATTCGGCAAAGCAGAACAAGAAGTCATTGGGACTAGACTTCAACCCTGGTCCCTCTGCTCCCCGTGTCGATGGCACCCGCGAAGCTGAACCCAATCTTGTTGGTCCCTTCTAGAACCTGGAAGGTCTCATCACTCATATCATGGTTCAAGTGACAACCGTGGATGAGCCTGCAGATGACGCTGAATCTGATGAAGCGGCTGCAGCGCCGAAGCTAAAGAAACTGAAGCAGCCTAAAGCTTCAAAGCCTGCCTCAGCACCAAAAATCTCACGGGCGAAGCCACTGGCTACTGCACCTCCTGAAGACAGTGTGCAGTCTAAAGATTTGTCACGCATCTCCAAACCCTCGAGAGTCAAGATGCCTCTGCAACACACCAGCCAAGAACTGACTGCTGCTGCCATTCTGCGCAACGACGCTATTGATCTGTCCAGCGATGAAGATCTTGCAGATGACGCTCTTGAGCAACTGATCAAGAGCAAAGAAGAAGCAGAAATCTTCAATGATCTGCCTCTCTTTGACGTGGCAATAATCCACAACTTCATTGATGAGTGGTTTGACACGCCCAACCTTAGCTTTGAAGATCTGCAACTTCCAATTGGCCTTAGTGTCGCCTTCCATGGCGCCATTGCTTCAGAGCTAGCTCTAGCTCAGCGCATCGTCGAACTGAAGCAAAAGATTGACTTTGAGAAAACTCAGTTCAAGAAGCACATGGCCAAGCTCAGCATGCAAGAGGTGAAAAACTTCAAGATTATGCTGCACGAGCTCAAAGAAGCCTTTCTCAAGAAACGTGCAGAAGCTCAAGGTTCTCGTGAGCGCATGAAGATCCTGGCTGACAAGAGTGTGCAAGCCTACAATGAGGCTGAGAAGCGCAAGGCCCTTGGTCATCCTGGCATCGACCCTAGGATGGCTGCAAAGCAGAAGAAGAAGCCAGCTGTGGCCGCACCCGACGCACCAAGGCAGGAAGCACATCCCATTGTCTTCCCAGCCAGCATGGCTGGATCGAAACCAAAGGCCAGGTCAACCGCTTCAGAACTGAAGAAGACGAGGACTGCTGAGGCTGAAGCCAGAAAGAGGAAACATTCTGAAGCCTTTGATGCTGCTCCCTCCAAGAAGAAGCAGAAGACCAAGAAGGAACGGGCTGCTCCCACAGAGCCCCTGGTTGTTGAACCTATCTCAATGGTTCGCCCTACATCTACACACCAAGAGCGCCAACTGATTGTCCATGAGCCTGCTTCCACAGAGGCTCATACAGCTGAAGACATTCCAGCAGTCGATCCCACCGCTGCTGAAGACATTGGTCACCATGACAATGTTGAAGATGATGTAGTTATTCCTCAGATCAAGCACCAACAGGTATCATCGCCTGTGCTTACGCACAGCGAACTCATCAGCATTGGTCGTCCTCTGATGCCAACTGCTCAGGATGCATCATGGGCTGATCACCCACAACAACAAGAAGAAGATGACCTTGAGGCCCAGCCAACTCCATCTCCAAAGATGTCGCCAGCGTTGCGCAGGCTTCGCAAAGGACCAAGGTCACAAGTCTCCGAGTCTGAAGCTAAAGCTGCTGAAGACATTCCGGCTGCATCAGCCGATGACACCCAAGAAGAAGAACGTGTCCCTACTCCCCCAACTACTGAAGAAGCTGTTCTCAAGGAGAACGTGTCTGTGCCCGACCCTCCAGCTCATCAAGTGGAGGAAGAAAATCTTGAGGCTGCCACCACCAGCACGAATGAAACCACTGACGCTGTCATGGCTGAAGCAAATGTGGAGCCTACACCAACCCATGAACTAGATGTCAGCGAAGCCAATGATGCTACTGCTCCTGATCCTGCGCCTGCTGCTGGTCCTCAGTTTGACTATCATATTGAGCATAGGCCTCAGGTACAGAAGCCAATGCCAAGGTTGCCCAGGTTTCCGGGTCCTGCATCAGCACCTGGATCCTTCAATGTCAACGGCTTCAAAGCAGAAAACACCTTCTTCAATAGCTCCAAGAACCCCTACTCAAGGTAACGAATATCTTCAGATCGGTTCTGGAGCTATCCGCAGCGAAGCTATTACTCATGCATTCTGTACAATCAAGGTCGCATCTTCCCACATATGCGTCTTGACACCGAAGCAATAGCTGGTCTGCCCTGCTTGTAAGAAGCTCTAGACTGCTTCAAAGAGGTTGGATTGTTACCTTTCGTCACCGACCAAGAGCACTGGAACGAAGAGTTGCTGCTCCAATTTTATGCCACTCTTCACATACGTGGTTACAATAGAGATCCGAAGACTTGGGTCCTTGAGTGGATGACAGGAAATGTTCATCACGAAGCCAAAGCCTTTGATATCATTGAGCTCACTGGTCTGCCCACTCCTGGAGATCTCTATGAACCTAGCTGTCAGCTTCACAGTGAAGCAATGGAGAGCATCTTTCAGAAGCCTGAACCAAACATGAGTCAGATGCTCAATATGATGAAGCCTTTGCCTCCAGATGCTACCTATCCTAAGGAGTTCCTTGTTGAAGACCTTGAGAATATGCCACGGACCATCTATCACATTATAAGGCGAACTCTCTGGCCCATCAATGGACATTCTCCACATGCAAAGCTGGAAGGTGCAATGAAGACTTTGGTCTTCTATATTCTTCACGGCAAATGCTTCAACGCATAAGACTTCTTCATCCGCCAACTTGCTGCATCAGGATCTGATCTTTTTGGCTTGAAGTTCTACGCTCCATGGATAATGCGGCTGATTAAATTTCACTCCGCTATCTCATATCAGCCATCTGCTCGCAATCATCAGATCTTTCTGCCTAATGTGGATATGTCTGTTGAAGCCATTTATCCAGAGCCTGCCAAGGAACCTCTAAGTCTTCAGAATGCGGAGCATCAAAGTTTTTCTCAGAACATTGAAGGAGTTGAAGCTGTCACTCGTGTGTATCCTTTGGCTGGAACTACACGTGCACCACATCCTGCCCTTACTGAAGCCACCGATAGCACAATTGCCCAATGACCCAAGAAGCGCACTCGTGTTCTCAATGACCGAGAGCTTCTGGTGGCTCTTCATCAGAAACAGGATAGGCATCATGACTGGCTGAAGCGCCAAATGCAAAGCCTCTTGGTGGACATCAACCGCATTCGCAATCTTGCCACCAAGAATGCCTTTGTAGCCCATGAAACCTCTCAACGCACATGGAAAGGGCTGACGCTGATGTGCTCTGAAGATGATCTTCAAGAGGATGGCTTCTCTAAACGCTTCAAGTTTGACTCCACACCTCCTCGAAGGGCAGTGTTGCGACGAACTCCATCTCTTGAAGACTCTGAGTTCTCTTCCTCTGCTGCAACTGTGAA